>NC_135715.1:14996057-15291289 GCF_964656455.1 Halichoerus grypus | reverse complement strand
AGGAACCCAAGCAGGGAGAGTGGGAGAGGGAGAAGCAGGCTTCCCGCCGAGCAGGGAGCCCGATGTGGGGCTCGATCCCAGGACCCTGGGATCATGACCCAAGCTGAAGGCAGATGCTTAACCACTGAGCCACCCAAGTGCCCCTCTCAAAGCATTTTTAACATCCTTCTCAGACCCCAAATTCTGTGAAAAAACTGGAACCTAAAGCGATCTCCTCGTTTGACTCTACCCACAAGCAATCTAAATTGCCGTCCTTGCCTTGATCCCATTTCCACTGCAGAAAGTAAATGAGCAAGAAGTGCTGAGTGGATCCTACTGCAGCCAGCGGGGTGACCAGCAACAGATACAAATGGGGAGGGAAGCCCAGAGACATTGATTTAGTGAGGTTTCTCATCTTCCCCTTCGTTAAGTCCTCTTCACAAAGAAGGATCTAAAACAGTGGTTCTCAATGGTTAGCCCTCAGACCAGCAGCATCGATATCATGTGTTAGAAATGCCAATTCTCAGGCTCCACCCCAGATCTACAGAATTAGAATCCCTGGGGTTGGGAGCCCCCCAAAATCTGCAATTCGGATTCACCCTGAAGTTGGAGAATGACTGAATGAGAGAAATACTCCCGTGCATGGCGGCGAGAAGCAAATCTCTCATTTGTTTGGGCCTTTTTCTGATGGCGTGTCTTTTTAGGGGTGCTTGCCACCCAAATTTCTTTTTAACTACAAACTTGCCCTAAGTCCAAACATGAAGACCCTAGCATTTTCAAAGAATTCATATGAGGTTTTGTTTATTTGTCCATGTTTTTTCTGATGCTCAGCTAAATTCTGCCTAATTCAAATCCAGAGTGAATTCAGCTTGACCTGTTCCCAGTTTTTGAGTTTAAATTTCGGAGAAATCTTTCCCCAACCCCCGCTTTTTTCTTCTCAGACAAACATTCACGCACAATTCCTCTGACTAATCCAACTCATTTTCCATCCTCACAGGAAGTAAAGAAACAAAATTAAAGAAATTAAAGAAATAAATGACAGGACTATGTCAAAGACCACATACATGGTACTCACTACACAGTCGAACTATCTGATACATTTGTCTATGTTTTTTCATGGAGTTTCTTATCCTCCTGCAAATGCTTTTGCATGTTTATGTGTAATGTATAAAAATCAAGTATTTAGTCATTATATGGTTCAGCCTTGATCAGAGCATTAGGGTTATCCAAGGAAACAAAGAATCTTATAAATGAGTATCATAATCCCATTTCTTGGATCAGGAAACTGAGGCACAGAAAGGTTGTTTGGATATAAACATTAGGCAAAAGTCCCTGTTGGCTAGCTCAAAATGAAAACCTCTTTAAGTCAAATTTCCAATTCAAATACATTATAATCAAATAAGTGATAATAGAGACTCTATCTCTTGTATTTATGAATAAAATTCAGATTATTCATGTGCACAGTGTGAGATTTGAATGTAATTGCTATTACCAGCAGCATTTATTAGGCAGCTAGATAGGATACAGCACTTACATTTAGTCTATGGGAGTGACAAAGGAAGTAAGAGTTTTCATCTGGGATCTGGAAAAAGCTAGAGGAAATGGGGACAAATGAAAATTATATAAATGGAAATACACACACACACTAGTGATATGCAAATAAATACAGACTTACGTGGCAGAGAGATAGGGCTCACTGTATATTCTATGTCCTTCCCCACATTCCCAGCCTCCCTTGCAGTTAGATTGGCCACAGGATTAGTTCTAATTGACTGTGTGCAAAGGCTACAGAGGTTCAGACCTGGGGTAGCTCCTCCATCCCTTCCTTCCCCTTCTACAGCAACCTTGGAGGCCATGTAAGTCACATAGCATAGCTATAAAATAAGGAGGGAGGACTGCCCAACCCACCTAAGTGCTGACCTGAGAGAGAAATAAAACGTGATTGTATTAAGACTTTGAGAGTCGGGATTTGTCTATTGCAGCACCCATGTTAATTATGCTGACTGATTCACCCTGGAGATGTAAACGCATGTGCACCTGCGCCTCCTCTCTGGTTCCCTCCTCCCTCATCAGGAACGCCCCCCACCTCCTCCCCGTCCGTGTAACTGACTCTTCTATGACCTAAGTCACAATGCCAAGTCATTGATTCATTAGACAAATATTGCTGCACCCCTAGTATGTGTCAGGCATGCATCCATTCTTGAGGATTCAACTAAGACAGACACACCCAGGCCCTGATTTCGCAGAGCTTACACCACAGCAGGGAAGAAAAGAAAATCTAACAAGCAATTATAATCCAATCTCCAAACAGAAGTAGTTTCTTCCTCCGCAGAGCTTTGGCAGATCCTCACACACACCTAGCCCTTTCTACCCTCGTGACTGTTGTTATTAGTAACATTGTCTCCCTTGCCTGCCAAGTGGTAAGCACTTTGATGGTAGGTAATTTATTTATCTTTGAGTCTTCCCCCAGCTTTTTGTACATGGGAAACTCTGTAAACAATTACTGATGACATATATGGAGGGATATGTTACATACGTGAAAGCAATTGCTAGAATTATTTTTGAGAATTAAAATTTAGAGGGGGTGTGTCCAGGAAGGCTTTCTGGTGACTTTTCAGGAGCATCTGATTGCGATCTAAGAATTGATAATTAATATTTTCTTCCTATGTGCCTGGCACATAGGGAGCACTTCATACATATATTAAATGAGTGAACTGAACGAATGGGTTATCCACTTTCTTACTGATCAATGGCTCTCCTGATTGAATGAATTCCTACCCTAAGGTATCTTCAGTAATTGAATGAGGCATGCCACTCATTTTTGTGGCAAATAAAGACATTTCTAAGCCCACGGAGCAGCCAGAATATTTATTTTTCTTTTTAACATCTTGAAAAATCACTAGACTTACACTGTTTCTGATCATTTAAACCAACTCAAATGTAATTTTCTTTATAAAGGAAAACTCAATAGGCAAAGTTAAGAAGGCTCTTGTTTAAAATTTGGTGAACTTATATAAATTATGAATTGGTGATCTTCTTAGGATTCTGCTAACCTAAAATAATACCCAGGATCGAAAGAAAGTGTATAGACTTTCATAATAATTTAATGAATCCAATTTTTCAAAGCTGCTACCTTTCATAAAAAACAAAATGAAGACTAAAAGAAAGTGAGGTGATTGTATTTTGATACTAAATGTAATTCCACTTTAGGAAAACAGTTTGCTAAAATGTTTTATTAAAAAGATTATAAAACAATTGGGGAAATTATATTTTTACTTCATTTCCCACCATCCCTCACTTTTTTCTGTGGAGGGTCACCAAGGACATGCCATCATTTTGTATCTGTTATATTTTCTTATATTCTTTTTGCTGTTATTGTTCTAGCCACTATATGATATTCTAGATCAAGTTTTTAACCACTATATAACACTATCACTTGGGAATATTGGTTAAATAGTCATTTCGTATGCACTGATTTTATATTTCTAAACACTAATGTTTTTGCTTTTGAAACATTATTTACTTCGCATCTTAAATTTCTGTAAGTAGTGATTAAATTATTAAGATTGGATTTGTCCTCAAATAGAAATAAAGAGATTGCCCTTACTCTATAATAATACTATTCAGTAAATATAAAATAGAAACTGCTGGGTTTTTTTTTTTTTTTAAGGCTCAGAAGAAGCACAAAGTTAACCTGGCATAATGAAGCAAATGTAAATTACATTAAAGAGAAGTACATAGTAATAGTAGTAACATATGCTAATGACTTGCACATTTTAATTAATGGAGTTGTTTATCGGGCTCCAGACAGCCAGGCAGGAGGCTCTCCTATTATTTTTGGAGGCGTACAATCTTGCAAATTCAAAGTTGTTACGTATGGAACGAATCCAGTGAGCTCCATGTAATTCAGAGGAGACTTTCCAAGCCTGAAGATTCATTTTAATTGTAGATATTAATAAGATGTGTATTTTTACCCATGTCCTTGTTCACCTGGTCTTGTATGTTGCCTAATTTCTATGTCATTATTGAAATTGAGACTCATTGTGTTAATTTTGGTCATTCTCAGTGATGGGACATGAAATGAATTAGAACTATCCTGAGTGAATGTGTAGAAAACAAGTCAGATCTTTCAAAACACTTATTTCTATCAATGAAGGAATTAAATTGTTTTCCCTCCTACCAAGGTCTGTTGAAGTGAAGTATTGAAGGCCTGTTGAGCTCAACTGAACTCAGATGACTTCAATTCAAATCAATATACACTATGAAGAATGAATGGATGGGTAAGAAACCTGGATGGCCAAACTCAGGCACTTCGGTTTAGTGGAGTAGATCACAGAATCCTGGAATCTTAAAGCTGGAAGGGATCTTAGGCAGCTACCTGAGTGTATGACTTCTGGCTGGGCCAGCGAGAGGCCGTAGTAAAGTAAGGCACACAGTCGTGGTCACCAGCTGATAACTCAGCTCGAAGCACAGTCTGAGACCTACTCCAGCCAAGCGATCTTTCACCCAGCAGGCCTTCTCCTTTGATATCTTGAGTGAAATCGGTCTGGGTGAAATCACCATCTGACTGTTTTTCAAACTCTCTGCTAATAGGGCCATGGTGAACAGGGGCACATCCACTCAATGAAATAGCGCACAGCCATGAAAGAGAATATTTACGAAGGCTGCGTGCGTAATAACACAGGAAAGTCACTGGAAGGGAATGATAAAAGCAGCAGCGGATAAAGCTGTGTGTGCAGTATAATGACAGCTGTTTTTGTAAAAGCCCTTAAATAGAAAACAAGGGAGGAAGAAAACTGAAAGTGTTCTGTATTTATATTTGAATGGTAGGACTAGCAAGAAATAGTTTCCCTTACTCCCAATTTCCAATACTTTCAACTTCCTTTATAAGCATGTCCTATTTTATTTTACTTTTTAAAGATTTATTTATTTATTTGAGAGAGAGAGCAAGAAAAGGCGGGGGTAGGAGAGGGAGAAGGAGAGAGAGAGAATCCGCAAGCGGACTTCACGCTCAGCGCGGAGCCGTAACCGGGGCTCAGTCCAATGACCGTGAGATCATGACTTGAGCCAAAATCAAGAGTGTGATGCCCAACCTAAGGAGCCACCCAGGCGCCCCAAGCACATCCTGTTTCAAAGTGGAAAGTGAGAACGACTGTTCTTCTATGTTTGAAGATAGCTAAGGCAAAGTCCTTTTGCAATGGGCCTAACGATGTTTTCTAGAGCAGGATAAACAGTTAAGCACAGAGTGCAAGCCACCCACTCAAGAAGTTGAAGTGAGGGCACTAGTAGATGTCCTCTGGCCTTTTCTTTCACAGGGAGACCCAGGCCCAGGAGGCAGGAGAATGCTCTCTACCCCACACTCAGCCTGAGCCCTGAAAGAGAAGCATATTTTTTTTTAAAGATTTTTATTTATTTATTTGTCGGGGTGGGGGGAAGAGAGAGAGACAGCACAAGCAGGGGGAGCGGCAGGCAGAGGGAGAAGCAGGCTCCCCGTTGGAGCCTGATGTGGGACTCAATCCCAGTGTCCTGGGATCATGACCTGAGCCGAAGGCAGACGCTTAACGACTAAGCCACCCAGGCGCCCCTGGGTGGTTTCTTTTTATTGATAATCAGTATTTCATTGTTTATCTATTCACCTGTGGATGGACTTTATAGAGTTGTTTCCATTTTGGGGGGGTGGGTGTTACAATGAAGCTGCTAGGAAAATTCAGTACAAGTCTTTGTCTGGACATATGTTTTCATTTCTCTTGGGTAAATGCCTAGGAGTGGAATGGCTGGGCTACATATTGGGCATATGTTTACCTGTTGAGGAAAATACTGTCTTCTGTCTTCTGTACCCAGAGCAGCATGTGAGAGTTCCGATGGCTCCACAGCCTTGCCATCACTTGGCATACTCAGTCTTTAGCCCCTCCGGCGGGTACTTATGGGTATTCCGTGGTGGGTCATGCCTCTGCATCCCATCCTGGTCTCCCTGGGAAAGAAAGCCCAGAGGAGGACTACAAACACCCCCTACTCTTTTTGAGTGGAGGGCTTGTTCTTCTCTGTGTTTGAGTGTTTCTTCTGCTCTAGAAAAATCTCTAGACTCTCCATGGAAGGGCTTGGATTCTGCCTGAAAATGATTCCAAATTCTTCTTTTCCAGAGCTTCCTGTTCTGTCCTGATCATGAAGCAAGCCAGCATTCATTGGATTTTTACTGTATTCATTTGCTAGGGCTGCTGGAGAAAAATAGCACAAATGTGGTGGCTTCAAACAGTGGAAATTTATTCTCTGACCCTTCCGGAGGTCAAAAGTCCAAAATCACGGTTTTGCGAAGGTTGGTTCCTTCTGGGGGCTTTGAGGGAGCATCCAGTCCGTGCCTTCCCTTGCTTCTTTCTGGGGGCTGCTGCAGTCCGTGGTGATCCTTGGCTTGTGACCACATTGCTCCAATCCTGCCTCTGTCTTCACATGGCCTTCTCCCCTTGGGGGTCTTCTCCCTCATGCGTCTGTCTCAGACCTCCCTCTGCCTCTCTTACGAGGACCCTTGGCATAGGATGTAGGACCTACCTGGACAATCCAGGATGATCTCATCTGAAGATCCTGAATCACATCAGAAAAGATCCTTTTTCCGATAAGGTAACATTCGTGGATTCTAGGAATTTGACATGGATATCTTTTGGGGAGATCATTTTTCAACCTCCCAAATTTGCTAAGAGCTAGGTACCAGGCTAGACACTATGTTGACTCTTTGATTTCCTCAAAAAACCCTGTGAAGTATGATTCCCATTGTTCTGGTAATACAGGCTTATGGAAGTATCTTGTTGAAGTGCAGTGCTGGGTAGAGGTAGAACCAGTCATCAAACCCAGTTTTTCCTCCCTCCAGTAGTGCCCTCTGCCTCTCTGCCACAGAGATTGTAAAACCTCCAAAATCCTGAAAGTCCCATTGAAACGTATTTATTAAGTGGATTCTTGGAGTTCTACCAATTTTGCTCCATTATTGAATGTTCTAAATGGTCTTTGGGTCAGTGGTTCTAAATCCTGGCTACACAGCAGATTCACTTGGAGAGCTTTTTAGAAATGACTGATGCCCAGTTCACCCCTGAACCATTAAAGCCAGATTCCCTTGGGGTGAGGGGTTGTCTAGCTTTTTTTGAAAGCTCCTCAGGTAATCCTTTTGTGCAGCCCGGGTTGTGGAACCCTGGGATGCTTTACCAAACCTGTAGCTTCCATGCTGTATACCATTTTCCTTGGGAGTACTCTGAAATAAGTCAATTCTATTCAATGATCAGAAATGACCCTCAAATCTTCCAGTATCAAAGCCCAGTTCCTGTTTTCCACTTACCCACCAAGTCTTTGGAAACTGCAAGATGAGTGACTTAGATTATCAGCTCATTGGCTTATCAACTTAAGTTCTATATATAGGAATGAATGAATAATGAATGAATGAGCTTATTCTATAGATCTGCCCACTTTCTCTGGCTCTTTAAGGTGCTTCTTGAAGAGAGAGATTTTTTTTTTAAGTAGGCTCCACACTGGCCAATGCAGGTCTGAACTCATGACACTGAGATCAAGACCTGAGCTAAGATCAAGAGTCAGATGTTTAACCAACTGAGCCACCCAGGCGCCCCAAGAGAGAGATCTTATAGACCTTTACCTGCAGAAAGTTATATATCAAAACTACATCACCAGGAACTTCACACAGAAAGACAAAATGAAAGACATCATTTCCATCAAAGGAACACGGAGCCAAGCGTAATGTTTCTTCTTTATGTTAAGAAAGGCATCTTATTTTCTTCTTTCACATAATTAGAAGTGGCTGGGTGGATTTCATCTGATTTTTTTTCTTAAAAAAAAAAAAAAAAAACTGCCTAAGGATTAAAAGCAAGCATGGAAAAATTTATCTCCAAAGTAAATATTCAGGAGACAGTTGTGGCACCTTAGTATTTGCTCCTTTGAACACAGTAATTAAGGAATTTAGATATCTATGTTGATATACATCAAATGTTCATTTAGAATATCTTATTCTGTGCTCTGTATTTGTCAGTGCAGTTCCCATGTGCTTTTGAATATGACTCTATTGGGCTCCTTTGTATTCCACATTTCATTATGATTTCCCTCACCTGACACACTTGAGCTGAGAAATTCCCAGCTTTCAGGTCTGTCTGCGAAAAACTTAAGTGTAATGTTTTTTGGTTTGCTCTTTTGTCTTATAAAAGAGTCTGTTTGCATATTTTCCATAGAGAACCAAGGGCTACTCAAGGCTGCTCTTAAGATTCACTTTTATCTGTGTCATCTACACACTTTAGGAAGACATAGGAAGAGAAAGTTGGGGCAGTTGCCAAGTAATCTCTGAGTTTTTCCAAACTGAAGTCTCTTTTGCAGAATATTCAACTGATAGTTATAAGCTGTAATCAAATCAGATGCCTGAGTTTGGGTCCTGTCAAATAGAAGAGTCCCTGAGGGGGTCCTTCTGTGGAATATGAAAAACTCCTGAATAAAGAACGTGTCATGGATCTGTTCTCTGCCTAGATGCACAGAAAAATGGACCGAGGATCCTGCATGGTAATCATACAACCTTATTCCCTAGTGCAATTTGAGTACACTCCTAAAAACAATAGCTCCCTAGGGCACTCTTTTCGGAAAGAATTATGCAACTTCATTTTTTCCCAGAAAGGATTCAGCAGGGATCTTTTTAAAAAATTTCCCCTCTGGGTGCGCTGAGAGGGCAGTCCTCACCTGTCTGAATGGTGGGGAAGAGGAGTTCCAGAAAGCACAAGTGGAGGCTTGCCAAGAGAGTCCGCATGATAACTCGGTCCTCAAATGCCCAATGGAAGGAGGGTGTGGCCTGAAGAGAAGGGAACACGTAATAATTTTCCATTTAGTCACACAATAAGTACAGTTCCCACAGTCAGTTGATTTGGGTTGTTTGGGCCACTGCAGAACTGATTGGAATGCCACATACTTGACCTGATTTAGTTATTAAGAAGGCCAAAAGCAAGGGAAACTGACATTTCAGAGACCAGTGATTTTGGCCAAATCTATCACTGAATCAGATGTCTCTGAGGGGTTCCAGATGACTGCCAGGGCATCAGACCTGACGTGCCCAGAAATCACTGGTCAACTGGGCAAATCAGTGTAGTTACAGTCTTACTTGATCACAAATGATGGATATTTCTCCACTTTATTTGACTTTAAAGAGGGTTAACCAACATCTCTTACTCATTGGGGGGGGGGGACATATTGCTTTCATATTCGTGAAATGTGAAGGAATTTTACATGATGGTCTTTGAAGTCATATTGCCTGGGTGAGAATTCCAGCTCCACTCCTTACTGGTTATATGAACTTGGACCTGGCATTAAATAAGCTGAGGTTCGGTTTCCTAATCTGCAATATGGGGGTTTAATAGTATCACCCTCATATGGCCATTCTGAGAATTCATGAAACAATCCATGTAAAGCACTTAGCATAGTACCTGGTATATTTTACACCAAGTGCTCTGAGAATAATCATAAAACAGGGAAATGTGAAGAAGACCAGAGAATTGGTGAAGGCTTCCTGGAAGAAATATTGCCTGAATGAATTTTGAAGGCTAAATAAGAATTGAATAGATGAAGGAGGAGGCGCAGAAGTGTCAGGTAAGAAGCATCAGTAAAGTAAGGTAAGAGGCTTGAACATAAGAAGACAACAGACACCATGCTGTTACCCAGATGAGGGCTAGGAGGAAGGGAGTGAGGCGAGAGAGAGACACATGATGACATGACGTATGGGGCCTGTGTGACACATTTTATATCTGCCCCTGTAGCAGTGACTTGCATGATGCTTATGTGTGAATGAGTGAGCAAATGAATGAACGAATGAAAGAAAATATATCTTACGTTTCTAAAGCTATAAGGGGAGGGGGTTGGTGGTGGTGGTGGAGAAAATCTTTGCTGCCAGCCCACCCACATTCCCACGATAAAAAAAAGGCAGATTCTACAAAGACGCTGGGGTTGGGCAATCCCATGACAACAACGAGACCAAGAGAATGGTGACAATGGAAAGCTGTCACAACCACATGGCTAGTGCAGGGGAGGGGGTAGTGTCTGCGCCCTGTGGGAGCTGGAGTACGAAAGAAGAGCTATAGTCATGGGGGGACCCAGGTACTACCAGACATGCTTTCCTGAAGAAGGTAGGGAAAAGGAAGCCATACCTCCATTTCTTGCTTTTCTGGCCCATCAGTCTCCTGATGATGCTTCCCATTGGTCAAACCAACTGGAGGTCAGCCCTCAAAGCAGCCCAAGTGTGTTTCTTTCCAAGCAGGACAGAGAAGAAGAACAGAGACTGGATAAAGGTGAAAGTGTCAAATGGAAAATTACCCCCACAGATATCAAAATCATTAACAGATCTTAAGATGTGGTTGGTCTACTGTGACCACTGGTCACTGGTTGCTCACAGTGACCTTAACTCCAACTGACTTGAATCCACAGTTTAAAAGATCATAACACGAAACTGGACCACTTTATTTCACCATACACAAAAATTAACTCAAAATGGATTAAAGACCTAAATGTGAGACTTGAAACCATAAAAATCCATGAAGAAAGCACAGGCCGTCATTTCTCTGACATTGGCCACAGCAACATTTTTCTAGGTATGTCTCCTGAGGCCAAGAGAAATAAAAGCAAAAATAAACAATTGGGACTACATCAAAATAAAAAGTTTCTGCACAGCAAAGGAAACAATCAAAACTAAAAGGCAACCTACTGAATGGAAGAAGATATTTGCAAAAGACATATCCAATAAATGGTTAGTATCCAAAATACATAACTGATAAGATGCAACACCCAAAAACCAAATAATCCAATTAAAAATGGGCAGAAGACATGAACAGACATTTCTCAAAGAAGACACAAAGATGGCCAACAGACACATGAAAAGATGCTCAACATCACTTATCATCAAGGGAATGCAAATCAAAACTACAATGAGATATTATGTCACAGCTATCAGAATGGCTAAAATCAACAACACAGGGACGCCTGGGTGGCTCAGTTGGTTAAGCATCTGTCTTCGGCTCAGGTCATGATCCTGGGGCCCTGGGATGGAGCCCCAAGTCGGGCTCCCTGCTCAGTGGGGAGCTTGCTTCTCCCTCTCCCCCTGCTTGTGCTCTCTTGCGTTCTTTGTCAAATAAATAAATAAAATCTTTTTTAAAAAATAAAATTTAAAATAAAATAAAATAAAATCAACAAGACAAGAAACAAGTGTTGGCGAGGATGTGGAGAGAAAGGAACCCTTTGCACTGTTGATGGGAATACAAACTGGTGCAGCCACTGTGGAAAACAGTACAGAGTTTCCTCAAAAAGTTAAAAATAGAGCTACTCTACAATCCAGTAATTGCTCTACTGGGTATTTACCAAAAAATATAAAAAGACTAATTCAAAGGGATGCATGCATCCCTATATTTATTGCAGCATGATTTCCAATAGTCAAACTATGGAAGCAACCCAAGTGTCCATCAATAGATGAATGGATAAAGAAGATGTGGTATATATATATATATATATATATACAACAGCATATTATTCAGCCATAAAAAAGAATGAAATCTTGCCATTTGCAATGACATGGATGGAGCTAGAGGGTATAATGCTAAGCGAAATAAGTCAGTCAGAGAAAGACAAATGTCATATGATCTCACTCATATATGTGGAATTTAAGAAACAAAACAAACAAGCAAAGGAAAAAAAAAGAGAGAGCGGCAGACAAACCAAGAAACAGACTCTGAACTATAGAGAACAAACTGATGGTTACCAGAGGGGAGGTGGGTCGGGGGATGGGTGAAATAGGGGACGGGTATTAAAGAGTACACTTATCGGCCATCTTGCGTACCCGCGTGTGTGCTCCTAATCTCAGCTGGTCCTCCTGAGACCCCCTGAGCGCCAACCCTATTCCCCTGCGCGGTCCCATTTCCGCTCCAACAAGATGAAAGAAACTATCATGAACCAGGAGAAACTCGCCAAACTGCAAGCACAAGTGCGCATTGGTGGGAAAGGAACTGCTCGCCGAAAGAAGAAGGTGGTTCATAGGACGGCTACAGCAGATGATAAAAAACTTCAGTTCTCCTTAAAGAAGTTAGGGGTAAACAATATCTCTGGTATTGAAGAAGTGAATATGTTCACAAACCAAGGAACAGTGATCCACTTTAACAACCCCAAAGTTCAGGCATCACTGGCAGCGAACACTTTCACCATTACAGGCCATGCTGAGACAAAGCAGCTGACAGAAATGCTACCCAGTATCTTAAACCAACTTGGTGCAGACAGTCTGACTAGTTTAAGAAGACTGGCTGAAGCTCTGCCCAAACAATCTGTGGATGGAAAAGCACCACTTGCTACCGGAGAGGATGATGATGATGAAGTTCCAGATCTTGTGGAGAATTTTGATGAAGCTTCCAAGAATGAAGCAAACTGAATTGAGTCAACTTCTGAAGAACATAAAACTTGAAGAAGTTACTGGGAGCTGCTATTTTATATTATGACTGCTTTTTAAAATTTTGTTCGTGGATCTGATAAAATCTAGATCTCTAATATTTTTAAGCCCAAGCCCCTTGGACACTGCAGCTCTTTTCAGTTTTTGCTTATACACAATTCATTCTTTGCAGCTAGTTAAGCTGAAGAAGCCTGGGAATAAAGTTTGAAACAAGGTTAATAAAGTTCTTTGCCTAGGAAAAAAAAAAAAAAAGAGTACACTTATCATGCTGAAAAAAACCAATAAATTAAATTAAAAATATCATAATGATATATCATCAAAGATAAGAATCATAAAAACTATTACAAAGAAAAGACAGATTACTTACAAAGTAAAAACAATTAAACTTAAAGTGGATTTCTCACCAAGACTAGATACCAGGAGACAATGATGAAGTATTATTTCCTAAATGATAAAGGGAAGTAATTGTCATATACAATTTTATACCCAGATAAATTATCATCAACATTGGTGGAGGTGGAGATGTGGGGATAGAGAGGGGATGGGCAAAACTCTCTCTTCCCTCAGATATACAGTAACTAAGAAAGTTTACTACCTGCCTAAATCTGTTTTGTCTACTGCACCCAAATACTATAGACTGGGTGGCTTAAACAAGACATTCGTTTCTCACAGTTCTGAAGGCTGGGAAGTCCAAGGTCAATATGCCAGCTGAGGAGCGCCAGTTGGCTTGGTTGGTAGAGCCTGCAACTCTTGATCTTGGGGTCGTGAGTTTGAGCCCCACATTGGGTGTAGAGATTACTTCAAAAAAAATTTTAAATAAAAATAAAAAAAGAAACTAATATGCCAGCTGATTCAGTTCTTGATGAGTACCCTCTTTCTTGGCTTGCAGATGGTCCTCTTCCTGCCATACTCTCACAAGGCCAGAAGAGAGAGGAAGTTCCCTGGTCTCTTCTTCTATGGACACTAATCGAATCATGAGGACTCCTCAAGGCTTCATCTAAAGGTAATTATCTCTCAAAGGCCCCACCTCCTAAGAGCATCACATTGGGAGTTAGCTCTTCAACACATAAATTCTGGAGGGACACAAACACTCAGTCCATAATACTACCCCTGCATCTCCAATAAAAGAACGTAAATAAAATATTTTACGAGAAGAGAAATAAATCCAAGGTGAAGGAGTGAGGCCAGAAACAATGATGTACACTGGTAAAAGTTAACAAATATTTAACAAATATTTATTGATAAAGCTACCCAATTCCTGTACAATAAAAATAAACACTGAATTGCATTGTGTTTTTCAAAAGGTAGAACTTCTAATAAAACAATAATAAAAGTAGTCTGTATTCTACATCGAACAGATGCTAAAATTTAGTTGACCATGACCTGATTTTTTTCATGGCAGCTATAATTACTTGTAGCCTTGGGCTTTATAGAATGAACACATTTATTCTCATGGGCAGGTGTTTTTTATTTTTTACTTTTTTTAAGATTTTATTTATTTATTTGACAGAGAGAGACACAGCGAGAAAGGGAACACAAGCAGGAGGAGTGGGAGAGGAAGAAGCAGACTTCCCGCGGAGCAGGGAGCCCAATGCGGGGCTCGATCCCAGGACTCTGGGATCATGACCTGAGCTGAAGGCAGACGCTTAACGACTGAGCCACCCAGGCGCCCAGGGCAGGTGTTTTTTAAATAAACCTTTTACTTTAGTAAAAGTACAGTTTCAGACTTACAGAAGAGTTGCACAGACCCAGTTCCCCCTATTTGAATATCTTACCTTCTTATGGTACACTTGTTACAACTAAGGAACCAACATTTTTTTTCTAATGTCCCTTTTCTGTTCCAGGACCATCCAGGACACCCCATTACACCCCAGCACAGCCCACACTCAGGGAGTGGAAAGCTAAGCTCCCTCTCTTTGAGGGGAGATATCGACATAAATTATCTGGAATTCTTCTGTACGGTGTATTTACCTCTTCTCCCTATTTACTGAATTATTCAATGACTCTTTCATATCAACGTGAACTCCTGGATATTTATTTTATGCTCTGGATTATAATCCAACATTTCTTTTATTACTCGGATTGTTCCAGGCTTGGCCACTGTGAGCTCTGGCAGGTTGTGTCCCTTTGATTCGGCCCCGTTGTTTTGTTTTCGAGCACTTTCCTTCCTGCTATTTCCAGATGCTCCAGGCTCATGTTGTAGACTCTCTGCTCCAGCCCTAGAATCAGCCACATGTCCACAGAGCCTGGCCTCTTTATCATGACTAGCTTTCAAACAACCCAGTGCAAAAAGAAAAATTAAACTCCTGGGATCAGAAGCACATCATTTCTAGCTCCTCCTTTAGCCCGCCAAGCTCTGACGTATCAGAAAATGTAGTGCTGCTGAGTGAGGCCGTGAGTAGCACCACTGACTAAATGGTTCTGACCTGAGCAGCTTTTTAAAAAAAAAAAAGTCAAGATGCCTGGGCCACACACTTGGGGATTCCGATTCGGGAGATCTGAGAGAATGTTCAGACCCTTTAAGTTCCACAGGTGATGGTGATGAGCAAACAGGGCGGCAGACAACATATAAACGGGCAGCTTTAAAATGTTTAACTTTTGATAATCTATCATTTATTGAGCAACTACTGTAGGCTACATGCATGATCTTATTTAATCACCACGACAGCCCTAGAAATTAAGGTTATAATCCAGTGTTAACCAAGGCTGAGTAATTTGCTCAAGGTCACAGAACAGGTGCATCCACATTGAAATCGTTTTAATCGAAGTCACAGCCTGTGCTCAATTCTCTGCCATCTTGTTTCCCACTTAAAAGCACTTCTGCAGAGCAGCTCGTAAGGGTGAGCTGCACTTCCTGTCCGTGGCTGGCCAGGCCCTGGAAACAGGTTACTTTCCTCATCTCATGGCCACTTCCCCTTTTCCACATCGGCTAAAACAATACACTGTGTTCAATTGAATAACCAAGTCAAATTATTCTAGACTTTGATAAATTTGCTATTAAAGGCTAAATAAGTGGAAAGGAAGGAAAGCTAAAACAAGAGAGAATGGAGAGAGGAATTTGACTTAATGTCCTCCTAATAGCCAGGCAAGATTTGAGGCCCTTCATCATGACCGAAGTTGCAAAATAACAAGGTGGACTTTTAGCTTTTTCAACCAAGTCCCTAAAAGACACCAAATTTGAGAATCAACTAATTGTAAAACTTCTCACCTTCCAGGTGAGGATCCTTGACAAAAACATGAAGGAGATAAAGAGACAGAGATTATGTGTATTTGTTTTCTATTGCCACGTAACAAGTTACCACTAAATTCACTGGCTTAAAGCCACACCCGTTTATTAGCTCATGGGTCTGCAGGTCAGAGGTCTGGGGTGACAGCGTGAATAAAGGTGTCGGCCGGGCTGAGTTCTCATCCGGAGACTCTAGGAAAGATTCTGCTTCCCAGCTTATTCTGATTGTTGGCAGAATCCGGTCCCTTGCGTTGTAGGACGGGGGACCTTGTTTCCTTGCTATCAGTGGGCACCGCCCAGCAACTAGATGTCACTTGGCTCCGCCAGTCCCTGTCCTGCTTCCGTTTTCTCTGACTTCTCTCTTTCTGACTTCCAGACCCTGAGGCCGGGCTTACCTGCTCAACTCCATATCTTGAAGTCAACTGATTTGGGACTAATTACAACTGCAAAATCCCTTCACAGCAATACCTAGATTGGTGTTTCATTGACTAACTAGGAAAATAGGTGTTTACAAGGGGCCAAGAATTTGGGGAACATCTTAGAATTCTGCCTACCACAGAAAAAGAGAAGAGGAGGGGAAGACAGAATCATGAAGCAAAATCATCTTGTTTTCATCTGTTGGCTGTCTTTATTAATAATATTTCTATATTTCTTTCCCTTTTCTCTCAATCTCTCCTCTAACCAAAATGTTCCCTACGTTAAGTGTTACATTGTAGGTAAAACTGAATTGGAAAATTGAAATGCCCTGAAATGTATCCAGTCCAGGGGTTTTCCAACCTTTGTGACCAGTGGGGATTTCCCTGTTCCTAAAGATGGGCGATGGAAAAGTAGAGGCAGCTACCTGCCCCTTTGCCCTCCCTTCGAGGACTCCCAGTGACGCCCAGGAAAAGACCCACCCTACCAACCAACCAGCATGGCCTCGAGAGGGCCACATCTACCGGATGGGGATCCTGGAGTGTTCCTTTTCGTTTGGGTCTGAGGAGGTCGTAGACAGACCATTCGTGGGGGGTAAGGGCGTGGAACCAGCTCTCCCCCCTCCAGGACATCATGGCTCCAGCTAAGCCTACGATTTGTACTTCATATCTGGTGCTGATGTGGAAAACATACTGTTGCACTCTTTAAAAAAAAAAAAGTGAGGGGCGCCTGGGGGGCTCAGTTGGTTAAGCATCTGCCTTCGGCTCAGGTCATGATCCCAGGGTCCTGGGATCAAGCCCTGGGTTGGGCTCTTTGCTGAGCGGGAAGCCTGCTTCTCCTTCTGCCACTCCCCCGCTTCTGTTCTCTCTCTCTCTCTGACAAATAAGTAAAATCTTTTTTAAAAAATAAAAATTAAATTTAAAAAGTTAGATTTCTTGATGTTATATGATCCTCGAATTACGCCTTTCCCCCCTGCTTGTTACTAGATGATAATTTTTTGAATTCCCATCCATGTAGCAGAAGAAATCTCTGTCAGAAAATTTAACAGTGCTAGTCTGAGACAATTGAGGGCGGCATGTGTTGCTTCTCAAAGCTTGACAAATCTTCAGAATGACTTGGGGGAGAACGGGGGAGACCCTACCCAGACCAAGTGATTCAAAAATCCCGGGGAGGGGGGTTGCACTGTCACAAACTCCTTTCCCAGGTGACGTTTACACAAGCTAACTTTTGAATTCAACTGATCTAGAGTTCAGAAAAAATTCCGCAAAATAATGGATGTGAACCTGCTTGGTAGCGGTATTCTCCTTAATGGGTAATTCATTAAAAAAAAAAAAAAAAAACTATGCAAAGATATGTCTTCTAAAATGTATTTAAAATGCATACATAAGACCAATATTAAAAATATTTATATAGTGGTTATTTTTAAATTCAGGTAATCTACCTTTTAAAATGGCACAACACACCTGGGGAGACCAGAAAGTCAGGTTACCTGATGCACATGGATGGATGATGCCTGTGGGTCTGCAAGCACGCTCGCTGATTCACTGCGCATGCTCTCTTCAATCAGTAGCAGCCTGTTAGGAAGCCAATCAGCTCCGCACATACGTGTGCGAGTATTCGGTGCTCATTCTATGTTAGAACGTTTATCCCGCTCAGCTTTTCTCATAGGTATAGCTGAGAGATGGCAGTTTTAACGAAAAGCCGATCTTATGGCCCTGAACAAACAAAACAGTTTGAACAGTTCAGAGTGAGGATGAATAATTTCAGCCTCCAGATCCTGAAAAACTGGAAGGTGAGCTCTCCAAGAAGAAATAATTAATGATTTTTGGAGCAGCCCATTGCAAAGATACCCAAATATTGCAAAACATGCAATTTGTGTTCTTCTTCCCTTTGCTACAACACCCTCTGTGCTCCAACAAAAACAACATAAATGAATAGACTTGATGTTGCACCTGATATGAAGTTCTGACTCAGCCCCATTGTTCCAAATGTTAATACCTGATAAAGAGACATAAAACAGAGTTCATTAAAAGTCTATTCAGTATAATATAATACAAAGTATAAACTGAAAGACGTTTATTTTCTTGTCATATAGTCATTCAATAATATAAAGCTGTATTTGTATAAGTTGTTGCCTGTGATAATGTATATTAAAGGCATAAAATTATCGGTAATAAAGAGACAATTCAGTAAAAACTGAGCCAAAGAGGGGCGCCTGGGTGGCTCAGTCGGTTAAATGTCCGACTCTTAATCTCAGCTCGGGTCTTGATCTCAGGGTCGTGAGTTTAAGCCCCGTGTCGGGCTCCGCACTGGGCATGGCACCTACTTAAAAAAAAAAAAAAAATGAGCCAAAGATTTGCACGGATCTCTCACCAAAGAAATAAACAGATGCAAAGATGTTCAACATCACTAGCCAGGAAAGACATGCAAATTAAAACCAAATGAGACACTCCCACACCCCCATCAGAATGGCTAAAATTGTTTAAAAATTGACATTACTACAGGCTAGACCTCAGGTCTAGACTTGTATTTAAAAAAACCTGACATCACTAGGTGTTGGTGAGGATGTGGGGAAGCTGGAACTCTCATTCATTGCTCAACATGACAGAACTTCATTCTCTTACAGCTCTGGAGGCTAGAAGTCCAAAATCAAGGTGCAGGCAGGATGGCTGTCTCTCTTGGAGGCTCTAGCGGAGAATCCTTCCTCTTCCAGCTTCTGGTGGCTACTGGCATTCCCTGGCTTGTGGCTGCCCCCCTCTCTGCTCCCCTCCAGGGGTCTATCTCTAAACTCTCCGAGGACACATGAGAGGGCCCTTAGGGCGCACCCAGATAACCCAGGACGAAGTCTTCCTCTCCATCCTTATCTCGATCACATCTTTACCACGTGAGGTAATTTTCACAGGTTCTGGGGAAGAGGATGCAGATGTATCTTGAGCCCACTACACAACCCAAATGTCCATCGACTGGTGAATGGATAAACAAACAGATGGATAGACCCATACAGTGGAATATAACCCAGCCGTAAGAAAGAACTAGCTACTGATAAATGCAATAACATGGATGCATTTCAAAAGCACTCTGCTAAGTGAAGGAAGCCAGTTCAAAAGGCTATAAACCGTATGATTCCATTTATAGGATATTCTGGAAAAAGCAACACTGTATGGATGGAAACCTGATCAGTGGTTGCCAAGAGCTAGAGGTATGTGAAGGGGCTTGAATTCCGAGGGACACAGAGAATTTGTGGGGGTGATGGAAATGTTACATATATTGATTATGGTTTGCTTACATGACTACATACATTTCAAAACTCATGAAACTGCATATTTAAAATCGGTGAGTTTTATGTTATATAAAGTTTACCTTAATAAACCCACTTTTAAAAGGCCTATCAATGAAATTTTGATAATGCCTTGCATTTGATCAGTGATTTTTTTTGAGCTCCTGATAATGTGCTGCCAACGGGTTATAATTTTTCATGCTGTTCTGTAGTTTAGAAAAAGTTTGGAAAATTCCTCCTTCTGTGCCTCCGCCTTAGAAAACATTATTAGCCGCTGTGAAGAATTCTATCCCAAGATCACATTCCTCCGAGTGACATGGACGTCCTCTATTTCTGGAATGGCTTGTAACTCCCCAGCTCTACACATTTCTTCCTCAGCCACAACATTCATCTGATTAGCTTATAGGCCCTCATCTCTCTCCATTTAGATCCCCACTCCACAGCAACACCAAAATGACCTTCCCAAGAACCAAATCTGCTCATGTAAATTTTAGGATTAAAAATTCTTTTTGTTCTCTTTCCCCTTGTAAAATAAATTCATATGCTATGCCAGTTAGAACTCTTACTAATAAACTCTTAAACTTGTCTTCCAGCCTCGGGGCGCCTGGGTGGCTCAGTCGTTAAGCGTCTGCCTTCGGCTCAAGTGATGGTCCCAGGGTCCTGGGATCGAGCCCCGCATCGGGCTCCCTGCTCAGCGGGAGGCCTGCTTCTCCCTCTCCCACTCCCCCTGCTTGTGTTTCCTCTCTCGCTGTCAAATAAATAAAATCTTTTTTTTTTTTTTTAAGATTTTATTTATTTATTTGAGAGAGAGAGAATGAGAGACAGAGAGCATGAGAGGGAGGAGGGTCAGAGGGAGAAGCAGACTCCCTGCCGAGCAGGGAGCCCGATGCGGGACTCGATCCCGGGACTCCAGGATCATGACCTGAGCCGAAGGCAGTCGCTTAACCAACTGAGCCACCCAGGCGCCCCTAAATAAAATCTTTAAAAAAAAACAAAAACTTGTCTTCCAGCCTCATCATCGACCACCTTCCATAATGTACGCTCTTTCTGGCTTCTGCACCTCTTACGATTTCTTGCATACAGTGCATTTCATACTTCGTGTTTTGCTTATGTTCTTTCTGGGTCCCCGTATTTCTTCCCTGCCACTCACCTCATCGTTTGCTCATCAGTTTAGGCCTCAGGCCGCTGCCCATCTGTGACCCCATCATTGTGGCAAAGCAATGGGAGTCCTTGGATGGTTTGCACCTGCGATTCTCAACATCACTCCACAATCAGCCCACACTCTGGAGATTCCCATTCGATTGCTATAGGAGTTGCTGGGCGTCAGACGCTCCTCAGGTGCCTCCAATATGTACCAGGTTTGTGAACCATTGGCTTTGGCCAAGCCAAAATGGCTACAAGAGGCTGCCACTCACTGGGGGAGGTGTGGAGGGATACCAAGAAGGTAACCACAATGCCACCTCCCAGCACAATCACAGTGGCACTGCCGTGCTCTGTTGATGGGGCAAACGTCTCCGGAGGAGCGCTACTCTTAATTCAGGAACACTTTAATATTATTATTTTTTAATTTAAATTCAATTAGCCAACACCTAGTACAGAATTAGGTTCAGGCGTAGTGTTCAACAATTCATCAGTTGCTTTAACACCCAGTGCTCATCACATCAGGTGCCCTTCTTCAGTAACACTTCAAAATAATCTTTTAAGGGGCGCCTGGGTGGCTCAGTCATGACCCCAGGATCCTGGGATCGAGCCCCATGTTGGGTTCCCTGCTCAGCGGGGAGTCTGCTTCTCCCTCTCCCTCTGGTTGTGCTCTGTCTCTCTCAAATAAATAAATTAGATCTTTAAAAAAATAATTCTTTAATTCGTCCCATCCCTTCCATAAATTTGAAAAACAGCACAACCTGTTTTCTAGGCATTGCATTTGGTTTCGTTCACCCGTAATGCCCGGTGAGCAGAGGCATCTAGGGACTACCTCCCAACAGTCCGTGTGGCCTTTGTCCATTGAATGGCAACCCCTACATTCACACACCAGCTGTCCGCTTTCCTCGGCCTCCTGTAGGGAGGGCTAGGGGACCTGAGGGCCCCCCCAACACACGTGCCGCAGGGAAGGCAGCTCGGGAGCCCACCTGCAGCGCGCAGGCGACGAGTGGCGGGCTCGGTGAACGCACTGGGCATCGTCACAGCCGGGGTTGTGGGCAGGATCCGATCCCTTTAAACTAGACCCAAGCCTGCCTGCCTATTCCAGACGCACTTCATTCTTTCTTTTCTTGTGGCCAGGGAGCTCGGAGTGCAGACGCCTCAAGAAACATTCGAGAAGAGCCCAGCCCCAGTGCGCCCCTGACTGGGCGGCCACCGCAAGGGCCGGCTTAGCACGGGCCTCCCTCTCGCCCCAGAGTCGGGTGGGGGGGGACTGCCCCCTCTCCCCCGCACCGCCTTCGCACGGGCCGAGGACCCCCTGCGGGTGATCCGGGAGAAGCCCTCGCGCAGCCCCGGACCTCCCCGTGGGAACGCGCCCGCGGTCGCCCTGCGCGGGGGCCCGGGCCGCGCCCCTCCCCGCCCCCGGGGGGCCCGGAGGCGCGGCCTGTGATCGCGTTCCAGGGAGCAGGCGGGCTCCCGGGCCGGGCCGGCGGACGGCGGGCGCCTGTGATCTGCGGCCAGGGAGCGCGCGCGCCGAGCGTCCCGGGGCGCCCGCCTCTGATCGCCCGCCAAGCGCGGCTCCGGGCCCGCGCCCCGTGCTCCCGCCGGCGGTGGCCCCGGACAAAGGGACCGGGGAACCCGGCTCGGGCCGGCGGCCGTGGGGTACTGCGGCTCCCTAGAGGCCTCCTGCGCGCGCCTGCACCACGATATGGGCCAGGTGCAGGGAGGGGACCCCCCCAAAACCTTCGCAGCGGGGATCCCTCCTGTCCACTCACGTCCGGACAGAGCCAGGGGGACACCCCACCCCCGGCCACACTACGCGGCCCTGGGCTGCTCGTCACGTGCGCGAGGAAGGAGGAAAAGGGGGATTCGTGCCGCCTTGCGGTCGGCGATGCCGGCTCGAGAAGGCCGCTCGGGATGGTATTTTGGTTCCTACAGGGTGGTTATTAGAACAGGTGTGAATCGTTTAGCAAGAAAGGAACATTTCTCCCATAAACGACTCCCCGTGCAATCTCAAAGCAGACAAAAGCCTCCCATTAGCATAGGTTGTGCAAAGCCACCTGTTCAAATAACTCGGGCAAATAGAGAAAAACAGCCTTGGAAGAAGAAAAGAACACAAACCAGGGCAAATACTTGAAAACAAGTCTAAGGATTAAGCTTCATCAGAGTAACAGGCAGGAATGGGGAGAGGTGTTTCCCGCTTTGTAACACAAACTTGCAGGAGGTATTTTTAGCAGCCTGTTCGATTCCATTAGATGTTGAGATAGCAGTTTTCACAGCCTTGTCAAAGTAAAAATGCGGGAGGAAAATCCCGCCTGCTCTAATCCAGCAAGAGGTTACGTTTGGAAATCCCGACTTCAGGCCACGGGTGAGCAGATACGATATTGTTAGCAAACAAAAACTAGGCAGCGGACAGACCGCGCCGTCTCCGGTTGCTGTTGCTGTCTGCTTAGGTCCCAAGAAAACAAAAACACGCTTTCATCAGCATTGATTTTCAATATTTTTGAAATGTTATTTTTACGTTTGTTTTGTGGCGTAAGAGAAAAGCGGGGGAAGGAGTGGAACACTGCAGGGAAAGGAGCCAAGAGAAACTTGACTTGGGGAGAGTGGGTAGGAGATCAAAGGTGGTGGTGGCGGCACTGGGGGAGGACCAGGGCCCAGCACTGTGGGAACAGAGCCCATTGATGCAATGGGAACACGGGCAAACAAGGGGCCAGAACCACCCTTAGATCAGGGCAAGAGGCCAGTCTCCACGGGATGAAGCGTCTGAGAGCCGAGGGACACAGCTATCCAGAGCCCCCTGCGTTCAGGGGCTCGGTGCGCCGTGGGGTCCGCGAGCCGGCGGCATCAGCATCACCTGGAAGCTTTGCCGAGCAGGCTCTCGGCCCTGCCCTCTGATCTGCAGCACGTTAGCAAGATTCCCAAGTGGATTTTATGCACATTAAAGATCCAGAAGCACTGATCTAGTCCACTCAGGGCAGCCAGGATGCTGGAATGGTCTGCCCAAATGGCCCCCGCCCACTTGAAGGACGCCCTGCATGGACCTGTCGCCTGACTCCATCCTCAAAGGGGCTATGTCATCAGGCAGCACTGGTGGTGTGAGTCAGTCGTCCTGGGCCTGGGAGGGCCTACTGGCCAGGGGAGGGGCGGTGGACAGGATTGCCTGTGCCATCCGGGCTGTCCGTACTTGTGCAACCGAGGCTTTTGCAGGTGTGGGCTTTGGGCGTGGGCCAGCTCTCCCCACACTTCCACGTTTCAGCCCAGAACTCCAAGAATCTAAATGCGAATCCGGCCTTCCAGGTGATTCTGCAGGATTAGCAAGATGGGAGGTTAAAACATATTTTAGTGAACATTGTGTTAGCTTGATTTTAGCTTTACCTATTTAGACATTTGATATGTGGGCCTCCATTTGTTCTCTTGCTCTGAGCCGGAAAATATCAGGGGTGGGTCCTGCCAGTAGTAGATACTTTCTACATTAAAGCAGAGAAAAAACAGAAGTAATTGGCATAAATAGCACATTTAGTACATAAATACACGTCTCCAATCAGTGATCTAAAAGTTTAAACTACATCTGAATTTTTTGATGTTGAGATGCAGGTGACGGTTGTTTGCCCGAAACAAGGATCAACTTGTTCAACAATACTCAGTATGAAAGCCATTCATTCTTTCAGCTGACACTGATTATCTTCTCCTATAGTCCAGATGCCATGTTTAGCCAGGCTCTGATAAAAGAGAACTGGCTGGCCTCAAAAACTCCCTTGACACGTTAAGGAGGCAAAATCTCTCTTTACTAAGCCAGCCTGGTTCTTCCAGTTCCTTCTCCCCAAAATGATGAACTCCAAGTCAGATCCTCCAAGATCCTTAAACCAACTATGCCCCAGAGTAGATTTGAAGGATAGTTCAGCTTAATAGGCAAGATGGGCAGGTGGGTGGTGGTCACAGTGAAGCCAAATTCAATCTCCTGTGTGTTATAGAGGATGTTGGCAATTTCCTTATTGTGTTTGATATTATGCAACATGCTTGTTGAAATATCTCTATTGGTAAGGTTTCTGTGTTGTTTACTAAAGATGAGTTCTTCCCTTCCAGACGGCTCACAGATACCACTTCTTCCAAATCATGTGTGGTATCCATTGCTTCTTCTGTTAGGGAGAAAGCAGTATGGTAAACTCACTCACCTAAAGTATTAGTGACTTCATGTTTTACCCCTTCATAAGAATACAGTATCTTATTTTTAAAAGGAAAGAGCACAAGGTATCCGTATGGATACATCACCAATGATGGCCCTTCAAGCATCAGTGGGAAACATATTTTGTGTAGAGGATTTTCCCAGGGCTCCTTAAATCACAGTACATGGGTGGGTACCTGGTCTACCTACTCAAAAACCGAGCTTTGAAGAGAGGCTCCTGGCACTGATGAAATCAATATAGTGATATCTTTATCAGGTAGGGGTAACTATTGCTGGCTTCAATATGGAACTGATTCTCAAAAAGACTGTACAATCTCCATCCAAAGACCAATAGTCAGGAAATTCTTTAAGCTGGAGTCATGTTCTACTTTGTGGGAGAGGGAACAAAGGTGAGAAAGCAAGGAAGAGAACCCAGAGCTACCTCCAGACGGCCAACCTGTCCTCCTCCATGGGTGGTGCGTGTCCAGCAGTGGACATCATGGCTGAGGTGACTTGTTACAGTCTACCTACTCAGCCTCTCCCGAGGAGCCCATCTGCTTGAGAAAGACTTGAAAGTCTAAATTCCACCCAAACAAGTAATGGTCTTAGATTCCTAGTTGTCATCTGCATTTCTGCCCCTACACATAGAAATCAAAAGCTCAAACATAATTACAAAATGGGGAAACACCAAGTTTCTCAGGAAAATTTGCCTAAACATCTCTTTGCCCGATAATTTGATTTTAGGTGCCTCCCCCAAAAGACATATGGTAGCAAATTTAGACCCATTGTGTAATTTAGAAGCCAACTTTCAGTAAAAACTAGATGTGATACGCAGCAGACCATTATTGTCGCTCTTTGGATGGTGCATGGACAAAGTAGGTTGGGCTCATCACTGTTAACTTGGTTTTCTTCTTAACCCTTGCACAGTGACATTTATGTCTTTATAAAAAAGATTTCCAGGTTTTAGAAATGAATGATTATCTGCCCTAAAAGTGTCATTCAAAAATCGTTTTTGAATGCAAAGCCTCACTAAGTGTTCTCGTGGCCTGGACTTTTAATGGGAATAACATTGGAATTTTCAAGCTGGCCAGATATTACTAGAGAATAGGAATGCTGGAACAATATGTAGACCATGATATGAAACTTTTCTGAGGAAGCATACAACTCATGAGCTAATGGAGTATCTGATGTAAAGGTATTGAAACTAGGAGCATCTGTGTGGACAGATAAGACATTATTCACAAATAAATATAAACTCACTATCCTAACTGAAAGAGGCACTGTGACTTCTCTTTATGTAATTTCTGGACCTTAGAATTAACCCATGCTTATTGTAGGTAATTTGGAACGTGAAAATAAAGAAGAAAAATAAAAAGCGATAATCAAACCAATCAGAAATAACTATTGTTAATATTTTTATTATTTAATTTCAGAGCTTTAAAGATACAAATGTGCTTTACAAGATATTTAAAAATTAGATGATTTTTTTCTCATTTAATATTATAAAATGAGCATTTACCAACATCATTAAATTATCTTTGGAAAGACTATTTTATTGGCCTCTCAATATTTGATTGCATGAATATACCAAATTTGGACCTTTTCTGGAATAGCTTATTTCCATTTTTGATATTACAAGTAATATTACAACAAATATCTTTGAATATGGGTTATTTTGGTTAGAATTTACGGTTATATCTTTGGAGTAGATTCCTAGAAATTTTTGAGCCAAAATATAGGATCATTTTGAAGACCTTAACATGTGTTACTATGTGACATTTCAGAAAGTTTGCAATTCACACCTCCACCAGCATTTTTTGAAAGTGCTTAGTGTACTGTATCCTTGCCAAAAGTATTGTCTGTCTTAACTCTGGCGAATTGGAGAACATAATGCACCCTCATTATTTCCACTATATTCTCCATAAAACAGCAAGGAAGAAAAACTAGAAATATTTTGTACAAGAAATCAAATTTCAGTAGAACTGTAAAGTGACCAGAGATGTTCATCTGTTTTGTAAAATCAGACATCCCTATTTCTCAGCATTCTTTCAAATTGCCAAGGTCAACTTTCTTGAAATTGGTTTCCTGTTTGGAGGAAAGGAATTCTAGGATGAATATCCTTGGTCTGTGTGCTTGTATGTTGGCTTGGTTACTACATTTACAAGTAGCACCAACATAGCAATGATGCTTTCTTATAAAGTTCACTGGTGGCAGAATCAGATCGGTTAAACCAGATCTTTAAGAAAATGAATGAAAAGGAGTTAGTTTATTTTCAGATGAGGAAAATGCATACCAGGATAAGCTTGATCGGTACAACTCTGGATAGGAATACCTATGTATCACGGGAAAGAAAGAGAGCCTTCTGGACAAGATGAATTGACACCAGGACACATAGTTTGGAATCGTCCACAGTGTTTCTGTTGAAGGGCAATGAACGGCTCTTTGTTTCAACTGTCCGTGGAGGCCCCAGGCATCCACCCCTCACCGCGGTTCTGCTATTGACAGACCCTCCACTCAGAACACAGAGGGTTTCCCACAGGAGGCCGCTCCCTCCGACAACGGAGTGAATAACAGTCCTGGAGATCTGGCCCATAGCGATTCTGCAGTTGACATTATTATATCCTTAAACGATCACATAATGCTGTATCTTGCTTATGTGGAAAATAATTTTGTTAGGAGGAGGCACCTTGACTCCACATACTCCCTGGTGAAGAAGAGCTTTCGCTTCCAGCTAGATTGGAACCCCGCAGCTTGAAGGGAGCTGCGCCAACCATCTTGTTTCTATTCACAAAACTGAAATTGATGATTTTTATAGACCGCATAGAGTCAACTCTTGCTTATCCAGATATGGAGTCTTCACTTTGTGGTTGAGCTGTGGAACATTTTTTTAGATATTATTTTGAAAAAAACTAATGTCTACATAAAAGTTGCAGTAATAGTACAATGAACTCCAGTGTATCTTCCATCCAGGTTCACTCATTTAACATTTTTAACTACATTTGCTTTCTTTATAGATAAGATAGATAGGCAGACATATTGTTTCTGATCCAGGATGATATATGATATGATATGACATATGATATATGATGATATAATATATAACATATATATAATATAATCCTTTTTATCGAATCATTTGAGTAAGTTACGGACATCATAACCCTTCCCTGCTAGATACATCAGTGTGTATTTCTTGAGAATAAGGACATTCTCTTACATACCATGGTATGAGAAAATAACGAGAAATTTAATATTGATACAACTCTATTATCTACTATACACTTCCCATTCCCGTGTTACCAACTGTCGCAGGACTGTCCTTACTGAATTTTTTTTTTTTTTTTTTGATCCAGGATCACACAATGCATTCAGTTGTCATGTCTTTGCATTTAATCTGAAATACTTCCTCAACTTTAATTGTCATTGACATTTTTAAAGAGTACAGGCCAAGGGTGCCCGGCTGGCTCAGGTGGTGGAGCACATGACTCTTGATCTTAGGGTTGTGAGTTCAAGCCCCACGTTGCGCATCAGATTACTTAAAAATAAAAAATATTTTTTAAAAAAAAAGAGCACAGGCCAGTTGTTTTGTAGGATGTCCTCAATTTGGGTTTGTCTGTTGACTTGAGGTTATGCTTTTTTTTCCCTTTAATGGAGAGGCAGAAGTACCCCAGAAATGGTGCAATGTGGTCACTGTCTCACACATCAAGGGGCAAGGGTGTCAGGTGGTCCATTATTGGTGATGTTAACTCTGGTCATTAGGTTAGGGCGGTGTCTGCCAGATTTTTCCACTTTAAAGATACAATTCCTCCCCTATGAACTAATTAATCTGAGAAGATACTTTCAGTCTATGAAAATACCCTGTCTCCCCACCCCCCAAAACCCATTCACCCTATATTCATTTAGCAACCGATGTTGGATTTTGTCTGAAATATTTCTGATGATGACTGCAGTGTGGTACTTTTTCTGTCAATCCTTCCACATGTACTACTTGGTATTTTACTGCAAAAAAAAAAAAAAAAAGCTTTCCCTTATATCTATCACCTATCTTATTAGAATCAGTATGGATTTGCGGATTTTTTAAAAAGCCCTTGTGTTATAAAACTGAAATTTAAAAATCCTCATTCCTCTGTTGACTGTTCCTTTCTTACAACACTCTTAACATGATATAAACTCTCTCAGAGACTCGTTTTTAATCTTTGTCTAGTAGTTTGCAAAATTTAATTTTAAAAATGTTTTTCACGTAATGCCCTCCAAAATTAAATACGATTAACTTTTGGATCAGACACTGTTTTGGAATACCCAAAGCTTCCATCTATTGGGATGGATAGTTGTGAGTTGGCTAGTTTTATGAGCATGGTTTGCTGAAAGACTGAATTTAGTCAAAACCATCCAATGTAAGCTTTCTGTAAAACATTCTTAGTGTATCTAAGTCTTGATCTTGGTTCTTCTTGGAGAATCTTACAATCCCAATGTTGACCCCCAAGGCAAGTTAGATGGGCCTGGAGTATACATGGAGGTCTTATAGGGCTGGGGCATGTTATTCCTTTTATTAATGTTATTTTTAAGTTCTAAAATCAAATAAACATATGTTTCTATCTGTTTTTCAACACAGACTGATGTTTTAGTTTTTTGGGGGAAATGAGGTTATTTTCCTTAGAACATTAGATTTAAAAAGCAAAAGCTCAGTTAATCCATATTCTTTCTGTTTTTGAAGGGAACTCAACAGGTTACACATAAAACCTTAAGTTCTTCAGAGGATTTTAAAAGTGGCCTGGTGTGTTCCCTGGTACCTTCTCCAAGACCATGCTTTAGATAGCCGGTATAAACACATGCACAGTATTGTTTTGTTTTTTAAATATCTTTTTAGACTAAGGGAAAAAAACTCTAACTTCGAGCAGGAATTTAATTATTTTTAACTTTTTAATGTTATTAAATATTGCAAATGCATATTTGCAGAGAGAGACTTTTGAAAGCCTATGAGGTCAAAATTTAAACATAAATATCATGAAATAATTTTTGCCCGATATGGTAACAATTAATAAAGAGGCTAGTATTTATTGAGAGCTAATCACATATTCAGCACCGTTCTAAAGCAGTGCTTCTCAATTATCTGGGATTAAGAATGTTTTTGGTTTTTTTTTAAGATTTTATTTATTTGTTTGAGAGAGAGAGAGTGAGCAAGAGAGAGCACAAGCTGGGGGTGCGGTGGAGAGAGGCAGAGGGAGAAGCAGACTCCCTGCTGAGCAGGGAGCTGGACATGGGGCTCAATCCATCCCAGGACCCTGGGATCATGACCCGAGCTGCAGGCAGACGCTTAACCGACTGAACCACCCAGGCGCCCCGATTTAATTATTTAAAATTTTCAGTCCATTGCAAGCTAACACAGATTCTACTGCTTACGGCTAGAGGGTAGCTCAGGCCACATTATCCTCACCACGCAAGGTCCATACTCAAATTGGTCTCTAGCCTGTTGGACAAGATTCCACCAATCCAGAGTTTGGATGCCATGGCAATGTCAAATGGCTAAAGTGTTTCTAGTTTTCTTGAACTTCCTAGTTACAAATAGTTCATGGACTGGCGCTAGTCCACGGACCATACACTGTGTCACAGTCACATTTAATCTTTGCAAGAGCCCTCTGAGCAAAGTGCCATCCCGATCTCAATCTTACAAAGGATTGAAGCATAGTGCGCTTCCTGACCATAAGATCCCACAATTGGTCTCCTGTCCACAGCCAGACAGGAAATGCACAGAGGGGCCAGTATTTGAACCTGGAAGACTGTCCCCAGAGCTTGTGCTTGTTTCCTTTTAACTCTAGGTGAAGTAAGAACAGTTTGGCGTAGGCCATCAGATGAGGAGCTCCTCAAATATACCTTGTATGGTCTAAAACCCACCTGCATCCACTCCCATCTTCCTCTCTTCTCTTGGTGGAAGACGGGGACCCTCTTCTCGTCCAAGGTCAATGATCCAATCCTGTTTCTTTGGGTGCTCTTGGCCCAGTGATTATCCCAACCAAAGCAACTATGCAAGGGCAGGAAATATATTCACTTTACAGATGAAGCAGCTGAGGTTCAGAGAGATTGAGAAACCCAAGCATGGACGGAAGGCTACGTGGCTTAGAGGGTGACCACATCCTGTTTTTGTTGAGGATGGTGCTAGTTTGTTGCCCTGACACCTTGGCTGGTTAACGCTTTCCTTTTGGTCAGGAATGTCCCACTTTGGACAGCACATTCTTTGGTCACCCATCTTGCTAGCGAGTGCCAAAGAAGGAACTGGCATGCAGATCTATGGGACTGACTCCAAACCAGGGCTTTCTATTATCCCAGACTACCTCTTAAAATGTCAGAATTATAAAGTTTAGAAGGAAGATTTCTTCCGGGGAGCCTGGGTGGCTCAGTTGGTTAAGCGTCCGACTCTTGGTTTCAACTCCTATCATGATCTCAGGGTCGTGGGATCAAGCCCTGCGTCGGGCTCTGCACTCAGCATGGAATCTGCTTGTCCCTCTCCCTCTGTTCCTTCCCCCTGCTCGCACTCTCTCAAATAAATAAAATCTTAAAAAAAAAAAAAAAAAGGAAGATTTGTTCTGTCATTATTCATTTCAGCAAACATTTACTGAGCACCCCCTATGGGACGCTGTGTTATAAGATGCAATTAAAAAACAAAAAGGGCACAGCTCAAGTCTTTAGAAGCTCTTGGTTGAGTGAGGAAACAGGTCACCTACACATACTTCTAGTTAGGGTAGTTAGGGTAGGCTACAGAACTTACAGGGCCCAGTGTAAGATGAAAAAGCAGGGCCCTTTGTTTAAAAATTAAGTATTTCAAGATGGCAACAAAAGGACACCAAACCAAGTATGGTTCAGTTTAACAAATGGATTGGTCAGGTATTATAGAAATACACAGGAGCATCCTGGGATAAAGCTGATCCCAAGATGGCTTCCTAGAAGGGATGAAAACTGGGCTGACCCTAGAGACTATGTCCCCTACATGGACACTCTCCTCTATGAGCACCATGCTCAGTGGGGAGTCTGCTTGAGATTTTCTCTTCCTCTTCCTCTGTCCCTCTTACCCCCTGCCCAACCCCCCCCACCGCATGTTCACACTCTAAAAAAAATAAATCTTAAAAAAAGTAATTTGATAAGGATCAACATGCCCATTAAAATGGAAGCAATTTTTTTGGAAGCGAATCCATTAATTTATTGCAATTCTTAAGGAAACCTATGACTATTTTTCAGCCTGTACTTGTGGAATGATGTAGTTTATAACTTTCTGATGAAGAATATAATTTCCTTTTATTGACACACTCAATTTTCAATAAAAGATCTTCTGAGAATTCACTCAGTTGATCACTAAACAGAGTTAACCATTAACATGGCTTTTAGGATTTTTGTTTTAATTTGCACTTTCTTAGTTTTCTTCATTCTAAGTGAAAGATGTCTTTCTTTTTGGTCAAAATATAAGTCAACCATTTCCTGAACTACATTAGAGGAATTACAAACTTTTTTTTTTCTTGAGAGGTGGTGGCCAGGAATGTCTTAAGTTTTCTAGAGTAAAAATGTATCTTGAAAACACTCCAAAACAGAATTGTGGAAAGTGACTTCACATTCAGGTGCTAATATTTAACACACTTCAAGGCATAGGATTCTAACCATTATTAAACTTTTCAGAATTAGGTAGGAAACAAATACTCAGGTACTCTCTGGCCAAACCCTCTGTAAGAAAAGCATAGATTTTCTTCAGTTCACACAGGAACAAAGTGATCAGCTGATAAGTTAACCATTGACTAACCAAATTACCACAATACTTAACAAGTCTAATTCACTGCACTGAATTGACTTAAATTATTTTTTCACAAGGCAGCAACCAATTACAGTGTTAGGAGGAAACTTTTGGAGGTGATGGGTAAGTTTATGGTATAGATTGTGGTGATGATTTTAGGAGCACATACTGATCTCCAAACTCATCAAGTTGTACACATTAAATATGTAGTTTTTTGGGGCGCCTGGGTGGCTCAGTCGTTAAGCGTCTGCCTTCGGCTCAGGTCATGATCCCGGGGTCCTGGGATCGAGCCCCGCATTAGGCTCCCTTCTCCGCGGGGAGCCTGCTTCTCTCTCTCCCACTCCCTCTGCTTGTGTTCCCTCTCTGTGTCTCTCTTTGTCAAATAAATAAATAAAAATCTTAAATAAATAAATAAATAAATAAATAAATAAATAAATAAATATGTAGTTTTTTGTACGTCCATGTACCTCATTAAAGTGGTTGTTAAGAATCCAGAAAGATCTTATAGTTCCTTTTTATTTCTCCTGAAATTAGAGAAGTGGAATTTATCTTATTAATTGGCCACAGAAAATACAGATCTGGACCTCTCCTTTTGAGGTACAGAGCTTCAAATGAGGCCATTAGCTGTGGGTCATATGTCAAGGCTTCCAGAAGTTTGTATTTTAAGAACTCAGCACAAGTAACTTCCCAGATGCAGGCTAGTCACTGGATTTAAATGAGATTCTAAAAGAAAACCAAGGCTGAGAACTTTTTTTTCCTGAATTGCGGAAAGGCACATGCAACAGAAAAGTGTGGAAAATAAAGGAACACGATACTGATCTAACCACCGCCCAGTCAAAACCAAAAACCAAAACAAAAACAAAAAACTTAAATATCCTAGAAACTCCCTTTTTATTTCCCCCAATTACCCACACCTCCACCTCCCCAAAGTGAAGCAAGTGTCATGACTTTGAACACTATAGTTTAAACTATGCTGGTACTTTGCATAAATGGAGTCATAAACATCCTTTGGGGGCAGACTTAAGTTTTTGAGATTCACCTGTGTCGTTGTGGTTTAAGTGCTTCCGTTGGTGTGCAGTATTTTATCTCATCAGTGTATTGTCCTTCTGCTGTTGATGAGCTTTTGGATTATTTACAGTTTGGGGATACTAGGAATTATGTTTCTAGGAACATCATCTTCGAACCCATCTCTTGCAGCACATGTGTATACATTTGGAGTAGAATTAACAGATCACAAGGTGTGCAGCTTGAGTAAATGCCGTCAAAGTGTTTTCCAAAGTTGTTTATTTGATACATCCTTTTTTTAGACACACGGTATTGCGGGAGAGTTCCCATTGCTCCGGCGGCACTTGATGGGTATTCTTTTTAATTTTAGCCATGCTAGTGGGCGTTCAGTGCTATCTCATCGTATTTCCCTGGTAACTAGTAAGAGTGAGCACTTTTCCAGTTATTGGCCACTTGGATATTCTCTTTTGTGAGGTGCCTATTCAAGTCTCTAGTCCATTTCTCTAACTGGGCTTTCTGTGTTCTTCTTAATGAGCTCTTAGTTCTTTATGTTCTATGGTCCTGGGTCTCAGACGTTAACCTGCGTCAGAATCACCCTAAGGGCTTATTAAGACACAGATTACCGGTCCACACCACCAGTTTCTGATTCAGTAGATCTGGGAAAAGACACAAGAATTTGCATTTCCAAAAAGTTCCCAGGTGAGGCTGATGCTGCCAGTCCCGGGACCCCACTTTGAGAACCAACGTTCTACAGTGTTTCAGTGGAGAAATAATAAACGTTTCCTGTTAGTTCAGGGCAAAGTCACCTTTCAAAAAAAAAAACAAAAACCTCAACAACTTGATACTTGTTCAAGCCTAGGGCATAAGCTACTACGCTCTCCCTTCCTGGAAGGGGAGCAACCAGGCTGGCTTCAATAGCAGCTGTTTCAACCTGTCTGAAACCCACCTAGCTACTTAGAATATTTGGTACATCTAGTTAGCCAAGAGAACCAGTTGACAATGAAGATATTTTCTGATCTCTGGAAAACTCGTTGGCTTTCAACAGCAAGGACATGAGTCAGTCATCCCTCTCAGAACAAAACACAGACCTCGGAATGGAGGTGAAAACTGTCATTTATTTCAAATGAATTTTGTTTCATTAAAAAAAAAATGCTATGACATTAAAATAGAAATAAAATAGAAACATGCTTTTTTTTTTTAAACTGTCTTTAACCTCTAAAGACCAAATAAACACAGACACTTGTCCAGTATTCCCACTGCTTTAACAAACCTCATTATCATCATTGTTGTCATTTTAGTCTCCTGAAATACTATCCATGACTACAGAACAACTTACTGGCTTACTGAACTAAACATTCACCCTATTATTTCTAAATATGAAGAGTCAAACTGCGACTACACTCAATGTGTCTTGTGTAGTTTGCTGTGTGTGCTTTTTAAGGCTTGATGCTATAAAACATCTCTCTTTGAAGAGTCCAAAAATCTGCTGTATGAGGGCATTATCGATTAGTATATGCACAACTTGAGGGTGGTTACACCTTCTCCTAGAGGTCACGAGAGTCCACTTAAAACCACAACCTAAAAACCTTTAGCAATTTGAACTAACATACCATAGCCACCATCCAGAAAAACTAAAGACCCACGGTTCAAATAAAGTGCGGCAGGCCTTGGGAGTACAGTGGTTTGCTGATTCTGACCGCTATTAGTGGTCAGAAGGAAAATAACCTGGGCAGGCTCATAAAAGGGAGCCTCCTGGGTGCGCCATTGTTGGCGAAGAGCTTTGGTTTTTCTCACCAAGTCAGGAGAACCTACACGTGCAGTGTAGAAGGGGTTTCAAGAAAGGCTAAACAAAAAGGCTTATTACAGTCAACAGCTGGTTAGCTGGCAGAACAGAAATCCAAGTAAGACTACTGCTCCATGGTCCGGAATTACAGCTAGTGGCTGGGCCTCTTCTGAAAATGTCACCATGCTGACTCCTCAGACTGCGATGGTCCTCGTGCTGGAGTTGTGCACATCTAGATGACCGATGATCACACCTGTGTCCTTCATGATCAAATCACCCACGCGGGCTCCAGTGTTGAGAAAGCATTATTTTGTCTTCCTTGTCTTTCAGAACATGTAATTAAACACTGCCCTCCTGTATGCTAAGCATATATCCTTTTTTTGGTCACTATAATGTCACTTAAAGTGTATTTTTGGTTTTTCCTATTAGTTGTATCTGTACGATTTCAACCAGAGGTCTTTGGGAAGAAATAATGGATCCTCGTTATGTTAAGGAAGTGGCCAGACAAAATGGCAACTTCACACACTTCAAGTAAACAGAATCCCTGATATCCCTGGAAAGTAATATGTGATTTGTGAGGGCTGTAAAAAAGAAAAAAAAAAAAAAAGGTCTGTGACAACTTTGTCTTAAACCTAACAAAATGACGTTTGGCTCTGACATCTCTTTAAGGCACCAAACCTGGTTAACAGCTTTTACTGGTGTCCTGCACCTGTGATTTGGATAAGGAAAACAAAATACTGTAACATATAAATAAAAAATATTACATCATTCGGCTAGAGCTTGAAATCACTGAGTGAAGTTGGAGGAAAAAACCCAAACATCTTGTATGTGTAAAATATTTTTTGCTAGTGTAAAAAAAAAGTACAATATATAGTTACACAGTACAAAAACTATTTTAGAAAAATGTCTTTGGAATAGACTTGATGTTGTGGTAGGATCACAGCGCTGTCTCAAAAATAGTAAAGGCTGAGGGCTGTCCGTTGGAAGCATTCATAACCACATGGTCACTGTGAGTAATATCTGGATAATTCCTTTTGAAGTATATCTGTAAAAAAAAAAGAAAAAAAGAAGAAGAAGAAGAAAAAGGTATAAAAAGAACATGTTTAAAAGTTTTCAAGTCCTCCTCGCCCAGGCGATGCATGTCTACGTCCATGTCTTCATGTGAAGGGCAGCACATTGCTAGTGGAGGTATGATTAAAACAACAGGGATGTGTTCCCTTCTGTGAAGGAAGCAGCCCTATTACACCCCTCAGCGGGGCTGGGCTTAATGCCAAACAACCTGTAGCTGCACTTTGCTTCTGATCATTCTGATTCACAGATATGTTTTATCACTACATTAAATTGATAAAGCAAAATCATTTTACCGACTCAAAACCTGGAGATAAATTAAAAACAGGGTGACAAAGAGGCTGGGGATTCTAGCGTCTGTACGAGGGTTTCTCATTTTCACACATAAAATGAGCACAATAGATTTGGATGTTAATATCAGGTTGTAATCCCTATATTTTATAAACTCTGATTGACAAGCATTGAAACGCTGGCGTATACGTATGAAATATCCCAGCGTTTAATTTGTGCGGCAAAGCAGTTACAGGGCCTATAGAAATGGGATCTGTGGATAGTGGGCCACAATAATGAAAAGAGAAGCAAAAGCTTTAACAATGACTCAACCAAGCAACTTCTCTAAAATGTAAGATGATACCAAATAATAGGACAGTTCTTTGCCAAGCCTTTGAGTTCTTGAATTCTACCAATTTCTAGCTGAACTAGAAGAGATACAGGTTTTCTGATAAATGTATAATCAGAACATAAAGGGAATGAAATGCTGTCAAGTTTCTCTGTTCCACAATCATCAGTTTTTAGTAGCTGTATCCTATCTCAGTTCCTTGACAGATGCGCATAACAAAATGAAATAATGTCAAGACTTGTGAGCTCTTATCTCAAAATGTGTTTGGGTGAAAAAGGACTTCAAATGTAATTTTTTTTTCCCCCAAAGAAGAATGTGAAAAGTTTTGTTTGAGTCTTTAAAACAGAAAATGTACCATCTATCTGAAGGTTGACACGTGTCATGAGCTGGGTCTCTTAGTCATACGATTCTGGATCTATCTTACAAAACCTGGCTCCGAATATATTTGTGGGTGCTGTCAACAAAGTTATCATGGGGGATAATGGGCTGCACATACGAGAAAGAAAATTGCTGGGACACCTACCTGCAGATTAAGTGTACTTTTTCTCTTGTCGCTTGCATACTTGCTACTCCAAAAATAACATATTTGAAATATTATATATTAAAATGTCACTTAAGGAGAAAAATAAGGACTTCTCCAAGAATGTTTGGACCGCATTGGGTGACATCTGAGGCTTTTTCCATTATAATGCAAGTATTTAAAAATAATACCTTTGGGGGGGTAATTTTTAAATTTTTTTTTGTAAATTTAAAGCTGGCCATATTTTGTATGGTTATATATTTATGTCCTCAAAAACAGCTATTTCTTGTTGAAACTAAAATCAGCCAATAAGATAAAAATACATCTTTATTTTCTACTGTTTGATAGTCCTCCTCCGAATAAGCCGATCGATGTCTTTCCCCATGACCCGCTCAATGTAATTTTTTACAGAGAAAATGTCCTTATTATCAATGCTTCATTGAAATGGTCTTAGCTTCGTGGTCTGAAAAACCTGAAACTAAATACTGAAAGCGAGCTTCCGTGTGTTATTAAATCCCTGAATGGACCCTTCATTTCCTCCTGTGTTGGCGTGTTTGGGAATACACTCCAATACGAGAAGTGAGAGGGAAACATCCTCTGCCCCCCGCGGGTTATGAATGAAGGCAGCTGGGTGAAGGGTGCCCGGGCGGCAGGCTGAGCCCAGGATGGGGAGGCCCACGGCCACTCTCTCTCCCCGGGCCTCACTGCTGACCCTGGAAAAAAATCGCTCAACCCCTCTCCGTCCGGGCTTCCTCACCTGCAAAGTGAGACAGTGACTTACCTCACGGGGACTAATGACCGGCTACAAACTGCGGATGAAAGACACACCCCGGCAAGTGGCGGGTGTGATTACGAGGCCGCTCTGAGAAGGGGCCCCCTGGCCCATGGAAAGGAGCAGCATCACCCCACTTGAGTGAGGAAAACTAAACAGCAGGGAGGCCCCGCTGGGGCTCTTTTGACTTTATCTTTACGGAACCCCCAGGCTGGAGCTGAGACACCACCAATTCAGGGAACATGGTCACCGGGGACGCAGGAAAAGAGGACCCAAGTTGCAGAGCTGCCCCTCACTGACTGCTGGCTGACCCATTACGTAGGCTCTTCTGCCTCAGTTTCTCCATTTGTCAAAAGGGACAATAGTAATGCCAGCTCAAAACAGTTGTGAAGAACCAAGGAAACGATGCCATAAAAGTTCGAGATCAGGACAAGAGGACGGTAAGACCAGTGACTATTGGGTTTCTTGTCCCTTTCCCTCTCCTTATCTTGGGTTTGGTTCATTACAGGCCCTCTCATGTAGGCTGAAACCAAGCTGAGTATGTGACTCTAGCGTGTCAATAAAGCAACCATCACAGAATCAAATCTCACTAAAAGCAACAGAGCTCGGGCGCCTGGGTGGCTCAGTTGGTTAAGCGACTGCCTTCGGCTCAGGTCATGATCCTGGAGTCCCGGGATCGAGTCCCACATCAGGCTCCCTGCTCAGCGGGGAGTCTGCTTCTCCCTCTGACCCTCCTCCCTCTCATGCTCTCTGTCTCTCATTGTCTCTCTCGCAAATAAATAAAATCTTAAAAAAAAAAAAAAATTAAAAAAAAAATAAATAAATAAAAGCAACAGAGCTTTTATTAAAGCTGCCCATGCGTGGACGAAGGCCAGCAACGGAGCTTTTATTGACATTGCCTTCAGAAGGCATTGGTTCAATATGTTGAATTCTGGCTCCAGACCCTGTCCGATCATTGTCATTACACTGCATGGGCCTAGCTCCGTTCCAGGAACTCTCCAACTCGTCTCTACAGCAGGTCTAACTCCGGTGTATACAATGGCAGGTGTGTCGGCAAAGTTAAAGAGTACTAGAGAGTCCGAGAAGACCTCTGCTTTTACGATAATGGAAATGGACTTCCCCTCCCCTTATCCTCTCAGAAATCACCCCAGGCAGCAAGGGTGCTGCGAGATGCAAAAGAAGCCCATCTCCAGTAAGATCTGGAGTCCTCGGAAATCCCAAATGGCAAGCTATCCACATGGGCTGCCATATGCAACTGGATCCACTGGGGCTGGAGTAAGCCAGAGCAGAGATAGCTATGGGAGATCTCGGCAATCAGGGGAGAGTACAGGTGTCCAACTAACCGGCAGATTCTAAGGCGTGTCAATGAGGAACTGACCAGAATCACCATCTCTGCCTGAAGCACACACATTGAGGAGGCCCTCGGAGAAGAGAAAAAGTGAAATGCAAGTAACCGCCCATCTCTGTAGGCTAGGGAGGATGACAGGCTAAATGAACATGCATTTTCAATTTCTCTCTCTTGCTTACACACACACACACACACACACACACACACACACACACATATTCTCTATCTGGGTCATAAGGAGCTTCTATGTTAAGGAGAGAATTCCCTTTAGCCTGAAATAATGCCCAAGCCACCACTACCCTAAACATATGGTCTAGGAAAAACTCAATTCAGAGGTGAGTAGTAGGAATAACAACAACAACAACAACAATAAAGTAGTACACAATCTGTAAAATACACCAAAAAAAGTGAGGAAAAGGAACAAGATAAACATATGGCAAAAAAATACTCACCAAAGAGATGAAAATTATAAAAAATATATAATGCAATACATTCAAAGAAAATGTAGAACAATCAACCTGTGGACAACAGTTTGGAAATATGGCACAGTGACACAAAATGATGAATCAGGAGTTGACTGGGGCCAAAAGTGAAGTGAAGGAGACTACGAAAGCATCACGGAAATGACAGCTGTATGGATGCAGCACAAAGTGACTTAGCCACTGCTGGAAAAAACAGGATGAGACATGGAGGACAGGATTGAGAAAACAAGCATAATTAGAAATTTATAAAGAATTAAAAGGATCAAGGAGAAAATAGCTTTATAACACGAAGGACAGATAACATATACATGACAGATACTTGAAAAGAGGAGACTCCAATCAAAAACCAACCAACCAACCAAAAACAAAAACAAAAAACTTCAAAGCTATAATTCAGGTAACCTCCAGAAATAAAAGACTTAAAGCTAGGGACCAGAAGAGTACAGAATACCCTAGGAAAAACTAAGTGCCTTCAAAATAAAGAAAGAGTCCTTCAGGCATCCAGGAAAGAAGATCGAGTTACTTCTAACTTGGCCTTGGACTTCTCCATATGAATAAACAATGTCAGGGCAAAGTTTACAGCATACTAAGTGAAAGAAAGTGTGACCCAAGAATTTTATAACCAGAACATTAAAATTAGAGATGCAGCAAATCCTTCATACATGTGGTAAAGTCAGGGATTCTAACTCCAATGAACCCTCCTTTCAGATGGTACAGAGCCCTGTTTTCCAACCTTTTATTTTTACTGTCACCCACAATAGTAAGTACTTTTCATATTACACTGAAACTCCATAGAGATCAACATCTCTATTGAAAGGACTTCCAAGAAATATTTACTATGAAAGATACACTGTTCTTTTTTTTCCCATTCCATTCTTTTGTGTCTCCTATCTTAAGACACGCTGGTCACGACTGACTAAATAGATTTCACAGCCCCATGAATGGATCATAGCCCAAACTCTGAAAGACAATGTGCTAGACGACAGATTTTAGCCAACTAAGAAATGGAGAAGGTAGCATTTAAAACAAGTAAGTAAGTAAAATAATAGGGGTTTAAGTATTTTTAAAGATTTGAAGGTAAATAGTAGAAGGAAAGCTATTTAAACAACTAAAATCTGGTGAGAGCACAGAGAGAGAGGGAAGAGATGTTGTCATTGTTTACAATGGGGAATCAGTAATAATAAAGTGTTCCTAGAAGAAGTGAAAAGTACATACATAAAACAATGAACAAAGAAAAAAAAAATAGAGGTGCCTTGGCTGGCTCCATGCAACTCTTGATGTCAGGGCCATGCATTCCAGCCCCATGTTGGGTGGAGATCACTCAAAAATTAAACAAAAAACAAAAACTAAAAAAGAAATACATCCTAATTAAAAAGTTTAAAAAAAGAACACTAAAAGCTGAAAGCATAACATAAGATAAAATATACCTATAATCTCAACAAATGTAAATGGACTAAATTCATCTGTTAAAAAGGGTGGGGGAGGACTAAGATTAAATCTCAGAGCTAAACTGAACCACATGCCATTTGCAGGAGATATATTTATAATCTGATACTAAAAGACAAAGACATACCAGGCAAATGAAAACAAAGTGAAAAGCAAGGGACTCAACTGCAATTTTGAACCAGCTTGCATTCAGGGCCAGGTGCATTATATGAATCTAAGAAAAAAAAGCACTTTAAAATAGTAGAAAATATAATTCATAGCAAAAACCCAAGTCATGAATATCTGTGGACTAAAATACCATAGCATCAAAATTACCAAAAAATTTTGGTAATTACCAAAAAATGACAAGAACTAGAAAGTGAAAATCTTTTTACAATATGAGACTAACATAATGTGACCTCCCTAAATCACATCAAATGGACCAAATAAGGATAGAGAAGACCTAAATAATACAATTAACAAAGTGAATCTAATTAAAAGTTATTAAATGCTATACCTTAAACAGACAACAGTCCATCTTTTTACACGTCCAAAGAACATTCACCAAAATTGCCTATACACTAGAACACAAAAAAAGTATTACTAAACACTGGTTTTGGGTGGAAACAGCACAGACAACTTTGTGATCACAAGGCAATGAAAATCAACATTGATGAGTAAAATAGAAAACAGAAAAAACAAACCCCCATCACCAGGAAGTTTTAAAGACCTCTTTCTCAAATAATTCTTGGACCAAAGAGAAAATTAAAACCAAAATTGTAGATTTATATATAAAACTTAACTATGGCAAAAGCACTATATATCAGGACCTATCGCATACAGCTAGAACAGTATTCAGAGAAAAGTTCACCACCTTAAAATATATGTATTAATGAACAAGAAAGAATGAAAACAAATGCAGTCAAGAAGCCACAATAAAATAAACCATAGAAGGAAGGAATTAATGGATATACAAGCAGAAATTGATAAATCGTAACACAGAATACAAGAATCAGTTAAGTAAATCTGAGAGCGCATCCTCTGGGGGAATGAAACAGAAGACAACGTAATTAAAAGGAAAAATGGAGCGAAGGGAGTGGAGAAAGCATAAATAGTATGCAGCCTTTAAAAAGAATGAGATAGGGGCGCCTGGGTGGCTCAGTGGGTTAAGGGGCTGCTTTCAGCTCAGGTCATGACCCCAGGGTCCTGGGATTGAGCCCCACGTTGGGCTCCCAGCTCAGCGGACAGCCTGCTTCTCCCTCCCCCTCTGCCTGCCGCTCTACCTACCTGTGTTCTCTAGCTCTCTGTCAAATAAATAAATAAAATCTTTAAAAAAATAAAAAGAATGAGATAACTATATGCATTGATATAATCTGAGATATTAAGTGAAAAAAGCAAAACATGGCTGTCACCAGTACTTAAAACACAGAAAGGCTGTGTAGCACAAGCTTGTGCTCACACACGGACTGGATCAGCAGAACGGTCATAAGGGGTGCCAGGGCTCCATCCTGAGGGAGGAGCCGAGTCACGACAGGAATGGGCGGATGACTTACGTTTTATTTATAAACTAGAACAACTATTTTAAAAAACAGCAAAGTTTGTGAATTTTGTAGCATTAGCCTGTATCATCTGTTGAAAAAAAACTTATTGAAAATAAATTTTTATCATTGAAGAGTCTCTAAGGCTACCTAGAAGAACTTTGGGTACTTCTTTTGTTATTATAGGGAGGTAAGGGTTCCATCGACAGTCTTTAAGAAACCAATCCCCCTCTGATCGTTGAGAGATAAAACTCTTCTGTTTGTAAAATGCTCTGTATTCTTCAAAGCAGGTGAGTATATACACCATCTCATCTGATCCTTGTAGTAAGAGCGCAGCGAAGAGGGGCCATGCTATAACCCCAGCAGGACAAATAAGGACCCCGAGGTGCAGAGACCTCAGGACACATAAAGGACCATGGGACTGCTAAGCGCTTCTTCCACCTACTCCAACTGGCCCAGGCTCGTAGGGCGTAGGAGATCAGGATTTCCTAACTTTGGGGCTGTATCTGGTGATTTCACGAATAGATAAAATGGCACCTGTTACACAATGGGAACAAAGGAACTCCAAACAACCTCAATTAGGTCTGCTTCATTATGGAAGAGAACGAATGACAGGCATTCACCCTTGATTATGGGCTGAACTGTGTCCCCTCAAAATATGTTGAAGTCTAACCCCTCAATACCTCAGAATGTGACTGTATGTGTAGAGAGGGTCAGTTAAGTTAAAATGAGGTCACATGGGTGGGTCCTAATCTATTCTGACCCATATGAGGGGTGATTAGGACACAGGCACACACAGAGGGAAGACCATGCTAACACAAAGGGAGATGGCCGATCTACAAGCCAACGAGAGATGTTTCAGAGGAGACCAACCCCGCCGACACCTTGATTTCAAAATTCCAGCTTCCAGAACTGTGAGAAATACATTTCTGTTGCTTTAAGACACCTAATGCACATTTCAGCTTTATGGACCTAAAAAGTACTTTCTCTACTATTTCATGGATCATCTATGAGGGTCAGAGAGTGATTAAGCTTGCCTACACTAACATTTTCAGAAAAAAACAACCACGTGGTCAAGAAAACATGACTTGGAAGTACATTTTCCTAGATGCTGGGTTTTCTTTCCAAAGGAATGAATTCCAATCTCTTAGGAGTGGAAAGCTTGTTGACTTAACGCTAATCTTCCTACTGTTATCATTCTCAGTGATGCATTGATATTTGATGCTCACACATTTAAAAAGCTGACAATCTGACAGCCTGTTCTAAGAGGACCAAGCGTATGCAGAAGTAACATCAAGAAGATACTCAACTGGGGTGAGAACTGGGGCATGTTTTTCCTTATGTCTTTCCAGAGAGGGGACCTGAGCCAGTGGCAGGATTGAAATCCCACAGGGACGTTATGCCATTATGAGAACCTGGCCTCACCTTGGACACCTCATAAGATTAAGATAAGGAGCAGGGTTTTGAAACTTAACACATGGACTGGGGCAGCTCTCAGCCTCAGCCGGCAATTCGCCTTCTGCTCTCCACTGACCAGCTCTGTGACCTTCGGTGAGTCCTTGATCCACTCTCCTCATCCATGAACTGGGATAAGAAGGAACGGCCATGAGGATTAAGTGAAATCATTCACGTGAGAACTGTGTAAGATAAATGATAAAGAACGACCCAAATATGGGAACGCAAGCTGGTACAGCCACTCTGGAAAACAGTATGGCGGTTCCCCAAAGGTGAAAATACAGCTACCCTACGACCCAGCAATACCCCAAAGATACAAATGTAGTGATCTGAAGGGGCACCCGCACCCTGATGTTTATAGCAGCAATGTCCACAATAGCCAAACTGTGGAAAGAGCCCAGATGTCCATCGACTGATGAATAGATAAAGAAGATGTGGTGTATACACACACACACACACACACACACAATGGACTATTACTCAGCCATCAAAAAAAAAAAAAGAAATCTTGCCATTTGCAATGACATGGATGGAACTAGAGGGTACTATGCTACGTGAAATAAGTCAATCAGAGAAAGACAATTATCATATGATCTCACTCATACGTGGAATTTAAGACACAAAACAGAAGATCATAGGGGAAGGGAGGGAAAAATAAAACAAGACAAAATCAGAGAGGGAGACTCTTAACCACAGGAAAGAAACTGAGCTTTGCTGGAGGGGAGGGGGATGGGGAGATGAGGTAAGTGGGTGATACACTATACGTTAATTGAATTTAAATTAAAAAAATATAATAGAGCAAGTTACACACACAAAGACCTACCCAAATGTAACACCATTAATATTGTTAACTGAGGTGCAAGATTAATGGACCAGGAACCACAAGATTTCTAACTCTGTGACCTATGAACATTTCTGTACGTACCTTACACTTGCATCAAAACATGTTAAAAGAACAGATTTCTAATTCTGCGTCTGCCACAAACTAGAGTTAACGTAAGTTAGGGCCACCTTCCTTCTAAGGGGCCTTAGTTCCCTCATTCGTAAAATGAGGGTGTTGAACTATATACTATCTTATGTTATCTGGAACTATCTGTGATTTATTTCTCATTACTCAACGTCTTGATAATATACAATGATAACACGTTCTTAAAATGGAGGCTTTGACACGTAGGTGGGGACCCATCTGTTTGATGTGAAATGCCTGAGGTCAAAGAACAAAGGGGTTTGTGAGATTCCTGACTGTTTTATGAGATGATACAGGGGATCCCCAGTGACTGACTGGGAGACATTGAGCAGATGAAAGCACTCGGAATTTCAGACACGAAAGCAACACAGGGCTCCAAGCGTACCTTCTCGATGTTCACATACAACGTGAGTCTTTACATTGTATGTACAGGATGCAGATTTCCTCGTCCCTGACCCTCGGTTTGAATCTGAATCCGCCAATTATTCGGCCAGCTATGTGACTCTGAGCAATTTCCTTCCCCTCTCAAAGTCTCAGCCTCTTAAACCAGCACCAAGACAAGAGAAGCTCTACCACAGCGTAGGGCATGGCACATGACGTCCAAGCCCCTCCTGCTCCTCCAAATGGCTCAGCATATATACGGAGTATCTCTGCTCTTCTCAACTCCTGGGGTTATACTGGGGATGACTAGGGAACATATCTGACGTGTGAGTTCCCAGCATAATACTGTGCACACATATACACATTTACTGAACAGTTTTTGAGGACGGAAGCAGAATTCAAAGAAATCCCCTACGAACAATGGAAGTACAGCTCTTCATTTCTAAGGAGGGATGAGATGAAGCAGGGACAGAAGAGAATTCAGGTGTGTTTCTAATCTCTCATACACAAGTACCGTTAGATACTAGGACAGATTTCCTCCAGATACTTAAGATATTACACAATAATTTTTTCTCAGAGTGAAAATCTGGGAAATGCAAAAAGAGGATGAAAAGAAAAACGTACCCGTAATTATAATGCCCAGAGATAAAGAGTTCTGATGAGGAGCCTCAAAAGGCTGTTGGCGCCATTCCACCCCAGCCATGCATCTCACATGGCAAGAACACGTGAGTTTCCTTTCTTCCCTCCATCCTTCCATCAATCTAACTCCCACCTTGTATCAGAAAGAGTCACAGGTGATGCTGGACATTAGCTTAAGTCCCTGAAAGCAGCCCTCAGTTCTCACATCACACCTCTACAATGAGATACTCCATTACTGTTACTGGAAAGATACCAGATAATCCGAATGTTATTCACCGAGCACCTTTTTCTCACCATATACGGTGCTTGGTACTTTCACACACATCATCTCTGTGAAAATGCTTTGTAAACCTTCAAGCACCACTCAGACTATAGCATTGAGATAGTATAGATTCTTGACCGTCCCGATGGCGATTTCATCATCTAGAAGGCAGAGGAAGCACAAGGTGGTAACTAGGCCTAATTCCAAACAACCAAGAATCAGGGAGAAACCTGGGCAGGAAGAAGGGTCAGTATCATGTAGTTTTCTTGACAAATTATGAAACAGAAAAGCAACCTACACATTCCCCTGCTGGATCTTTCTAGACCAGACAGAAAATATCCCACGTCTTTTTTCCCAAACTCTTCAAAATTTCCTGGAGCGGGATGTGCCTTGACCACATTTGCATCTCAAAGGTGAGCACCCATTAGAATTAAATGTAATGGCTCCGCAAAATGCGAACCTCCCGTGCCACAGGAGATCTGTACCCACAGAACCGAACGTGGGCAATCTCTTTAGAATCTGGTCTCTCTCTGCAATGGGGCACAGGTGCCCGCACACCCGAGCACCACGGTGCGCAGAGCCTCCCCACGTGCCGGCACAGGTAAGCATGCATGCCTGCGGCTCCCCCCGCCCCACCGAGTCTGCCGATTCTCAGCAGACCTGACTTCAACCTGGGACGTGTTGTTAAGACCCAGTCATGAAGCGTCGTCTCTGAAGGCTTATAATTGAAAAGGGCACAGGGTGCTTGTTAGAGCACCCCCGGTGCCAGATTGTGAGGAGTGAACGGCCGAGATGAGCTTTAATTACCAGTCCCTGTGGCGGGCTCACCTGTTTTGCTGTTTCGGTGAGGGCAGCAGCTTCTGCCTTGCCCAGTTGCTGCACCATCTTGTAAAACAGGCTCTCTTCGTTCTGCAGCAAAACATAGGGTTCATCATATTCTTTCAGTCTTCCTGAATCCAAAACCTGTTAATCAGCAGAAAGAAACCCATTAGCACACAATGTTTTGCAGTAACATATTATAACTCAGATAATATTTCGGAAAGGGGCAGGAGAAGGAGAATAGAGCGAATCCATTTGGGTGGTAGGCCTGGCTGGTGTTTAAATGGTTTGATTACCCTGTTTTACTAGGCAGACAAAGGCCTAGCCCGACCTTTTATTATTATAATGTTATAGGAAAGGAAGAAAATGAAAGTTTTAGACTATGATTATGGGCACTCAGCAGTCCTGTGGCGTTTTATATTCTGCCAAAGGCATTTTGGGTTGTTATTAGTTAGTGCTTTTAGCTCTCAGACTCCAAGCTTTGAGGGCTATTTATACATACATTCAGACTTGAGAAATTTCTTGATTTAAGAAAATCAAAGTCGGTTTACCTAAAAAGTAGGGTGATGTCATCCAGACCAGATGGCAGTGACCCGAAAGCAAATTAATAGCCGAGCTGGCTTGACAGAATCTGAGCAATATCTGGAAAAGAAGTCAATGCTTCTGGAATTTCTTCAGGGTCCTGGAGTATGTCAGCCGGTAAGAGGGGACAAAATAACCCTATCGGCGAGATTAAGGTGCATCTTGAAGTTGGCTTTGGTTGGAGCTTATTATTCTGGGAGTGAAAGATTGGCTAAAAGAGCTGCTACCTAAGCAGCTTTAGCATAATTGCTCTGCACAGAAGAAATCTCTAGAAATCCAATTTTCTCTTTGGATAAGACTAAAGAAGTAATTAAGAAACTGAGCTCCAAATTCCAGCGATCGTGGCCTGCGCAGTCCACGGGGGCAGCCCAATCTCAATTGCAGAAGATCTGAATATCTGTTTTCACAATTATCTCCCCTGCTCCCTTTTCTCTCTTTCTTCGGCTGCCTGCCTTTCAGCCATTTTATTGCTCCTTAATATGTCCACTAATTGGAAATTGAAAGGGAGAGGAAGGGGCTCTTAACTCTACATTTCTACTTATTAGTAGCTCTGGTTAATGGTTCGGGAGGGAAGAAAGAGGCTGAAACAATTGGCCCAAATGACGTACCTAGGAAAACAGTTCTTTAAGTGGTACTTAGTTCTTCATTTAGGTGGTCTTTAGAGTAAATTTATCTTAAGGGGATACGCGGGAACTCCAAGCAGGACGCAGGCTGTTTGTCCACATCTAGGGACTGCAGTTAATTCCGTCCCGTGGTATTTAATCGGAAACATTAAGTCTCATAAAGGGCATTTTCCTGTTAATCTTTTGTTTACTACTGTGAATCACTGCTAAGGGCAGCTTTCTCAAAAGAGTTCAAGAATAATTGAATCTGTCACATCCACATAATAATTAAAATGTCCTATAATTTGGCATGCCAATTTAGATGCCCCGAATGTGTAATTTTACTTAAGCATAGCATTATAGAGCATAACCATTCCTCCTAATGTTGAAGAAGAAAAAAAAAGCAATTGTAAAATACAGGTTTCTCTCATGCTTAAAGACTAAGTAAATAAGTGAATCAAATTACTTCATACAATGAAGAACTTTATATTCTGCAAAAGCAACAACTTTTTAAAAAAATCACCAGTTCAGAGTTAGTGGAAAATGAGTTCTCCGACTATAAAGACTTCACCTAATTTTTAATGGAATGAAAGTATTACTGATATTTTGTCCTTGTCCAGCTTCCTACTTTATTCACATTTGAGTGAATAGTAAATTTTTCCATCTTCTCTCATATTGTCGGAAAACACACAAATACCACTGAGATGACTTAGTTCTCAGAACTAACCAGCATCTGAAAAGGCAGAGCCAGAAAAAAATTAATGCTTTCAAAAAGCAACAGGATTAACAATATAAATGACCAAAAGATTATTTTGGTCAAAATACTTTGAGTCTTATAAGTACTAAATATAAATGCAATGTAACAAAGAATGACTACCTTAAGATTAAAAAAAAAAAAATCACCCCATAACTAAAATAGCAGTCTTTTGAATTTGAAAAAGAATAAAAATAGCTGTGGATTGAACACTCATTGTTTCACATGTTTTATAGATATCACTGTTAATTCTCAAGGTAGACAAGGTACATAATTCCTTTCCTTCCTTCCATCCATCCATCCATCAATCCATTTATCATTCCTTCCTTCTTAACTTCCACTCTCCCATCTATCCATCCAGGAAATACTGGTACCTAATACCAAAAGCACTATACTAGGAACAGGAAATTCAAAGATGAGCAAGACACGCTCTGTCCAGAAACTCACAGCCAGAGATGAAGACTGAGGTGCAGATGTGTTAAGTAATTTGGCTCAGGCTACAGAATCAAGTAGATAGCAGAGGTGGTATTCAAACCCAGGGCTGAATCCCTATTCTTTCCTCTCCATGTGAGCTCCCAGAGAAAGACACTTTGATTATTTATTATCAGAAGCAAAATAAGGGAGATGAGACTGTTAACATTCAATTTTCTAAGATACCTTTCCATATGGATAGTATCATATATTAACTTTGTATAATTTAAGAAAATATGCCTATAAACGTAAACATTTCCCCCTGTCCACTTTCCACTGCATTTTTATTATACTCAGGGCTCATATTATTTACTGTGTGCCTAGTAGATACTCGCAGAAAAAGAAAACCAATTTTATTAAACTTTTAGGATTAATTAAGCATAAGTAACACAAGGCAAAAACACATTTGAGGAAAATAAGTAAACTTTCATTAATTCCTGAATTTATTCAGCAAACATTTATTGCCTACTTAACTGTGTTAACGCCATCACGAGAGATGCTGTGCAGGAGGCAAAAGATATGTAAGTCACAACCCCTGACTTTCTGGAGTCTGTACTGAGAGAGAGAGAAGTCCTCAAATGTCTATAAGGCAAGAAAAAAAAGCACAACAAAGGGGATCTGAGCAGCAGAAGACATGACTTCTGGCCACAGGTTCTGAGGACGAGCTTCAAGATGGAGAAAGCGTACCAAACCGAGCCTGAAAGAATGGGTAGGCTTGAACATGCAGCAGTGGGGCTGGGGGGTGGAGACTGGCCACTCCAGACACAGAGAACATGAGCCAAGAGGTCCAGAGATGAGCCTGTCAACTCCTTAAGGGCAGGATGCCATGGTTTCCCGTTCCGCTGTTGCATCTCCCGGCCGTGGCATCGTACATGATGAGAAGCAGGTGCAGAGTGCACACTGGTTCCAACTTAAATACAAAGGAAACGGAATTTGGGGCATGATGGCGTGACTGCCCAGTGGTGCAGTTGAAAGGACTCAAGGGGAGTGAGTGTGGCTGCCACTGGGAATCGGGCGGTGGGATCCAGGGAGGACAGGACCGGGGGTAGAGACTCAGAGGGCCACATACCCGAGGTTGCTGAGTGGGCAAGAGGGAGAGGCACCTGAGGGACAGACAGACCAGGGCTGAGGACGGAGGCTTGAAACTCATTTATCTCCTGTATCGGAGAAGAGAAAGGAGAGAAGGTGCAGTCAGAGAGGAGGGACATTGGCAGAAACAAGAGTGCAGAGCCACCGAGATCACACCAGGGCCTACAGAGCCCCCTTGGGGTGCAGACTGAAAAAAGTCCAGGCACAGAACTGTACCCACTTTGCCTTTACCTTTACTGGTTTGAGCAAAAAGTCCAGATCTTTCAGAATAAGTAAACATAAAGCAACTCCAGATTTTCTTTATGTACAGAAAAACAGGTAGAATTTTGAGTTTTTATTGTTAACATCTCTTCTATCTGGAAGAAAAGGCTCCCGTGATCTCCCGCGGTGCCCCCAACTCTCCTATAGCCCGAGTTAAACGACAAACGCGACCACACGCTCGAGCTGGGGTGAGAGCAACCCCACGGCGCCAACATCTCTCCAGGAACGCCAGCCTCCAATCACTCGCGCTCTCTAGCAGGTTAAGGGAAAATACATTATGTCGGACAAGCCAGTCAGTTACATAAACTCAGTGAAGACGTGCTTATCAGGCCCATGTATCTGCAGATATTCCAGGTAGCTGTCCTAGATATAAAAATTAAATGGGCCCATTGCAAAATAATCGAATCCATTTTTAAATGGCGGGATGCCATCAGTGATATGGGGTGGCTGCAGGGAGAGGCGGGGCGGGAGGGGGTACAGGACAGGTGGACGAGAGACCTGACAACAGCAGAGAGACGCCTGGGACAGCTGTCAGTATGGCAACAAGCAACAGAGGGAGAGCCCACTTAGCAGCAAGCAGAGTGGGGAGGTCGGAGTTTCAGACATCTGCTTTTGGTGGCCCAGGGACAAAGAGGCAGAGGGGCAGTTATCCAGCCTTGGAAGTTGGGTCCCTTTCTGGTAAGATGGATGCCTGGGATTTTCTCTGTGATAAGATACTGTGGGGAGTATTACTCAGAATCCTTTCTTAGGTCTTGAAATGGTCCACCATTGTCACCTGGGGAAGCTGAAGGCTAGGTCACAGTGACCGCTGGAGCTACTCCCCCCAAATTCCTGCTATTGCCAAGTATTTCTTCTCCCGGATTGTGCTTTCAACCTTCACAGTGGTTATTTTTCCCTCTGAAAACCGGAATGAAACCTCTTGGTGTTTTGAAGGAGCTGTTCTCTTCCGAAATGTTCTAACTGTGGCCAGGTATGCAGGCTTACTGAAGCGAAGTTCCAGGAAGTGAAAAATAGCATTTCAATAAAACTCCAGGTAGCTCTGAGGTGCTTTTGTGCTTTTCCAGGTGGGTACGTTACAACAGTGTCTGGGTTTGATTTCTCTGGGAAAAACTCTACTCAGAAGAAGTTGGACTTTAGGAAGAAAGATAAAGACCATAAAACCATAACATGGCCTGTAAGAGGTGGACTCTGGGCTTCTCAGCCCCGGCTTTTATTCTGCAGAAGCCCCTAACTCCTGCCAGTGAAAATGCTGAACCCAGGCAGTGAGGCAGGTCTGAGGATGTCTCCTTTGCTCCAGCTGCCGGCAGGGGAGTCTGGGGATGCTGTCAGGACTTAGGGGATGCGGGGACGGGAGGAAAAAGCTGTACCACTGGCTGAAGAGAAGACAGGTCCCAAGTTACCAGCTAATCCTCCAACTACAGGGAAGAAGCCGTCTTTAACGCAGAGATAGTGGTGAGTATTAGGAGAAAGAGGATTTCTAATTTGTCTGTCTTGCTCCACTGTTTTGTGGCAACTGAGCAAATGAGGAAGATTAAATTAGCTGTCATTATGACTACATCATGTTTAATAAAGTTAAAACTGAGAGAACATCTTTGTAAAATAGAATTCTAAGCCTAACACATTAATGGCGCTTAATGAACCCAAACTGGGCAAATCCCTTTGGAGAGCCAACACATAAACAAAGCTATTAATTAAGTCACAGTTGTTTCCCAACAAGCCTTTTGTTTGATTTACTTACAGTAAACAAAACCATATCCATACGTCTTTGTGCAGAAGTATTCACCAGTGCAACGAAATGTAATTATGACACCATGAGCGCGTGCAATTACACGACTTTACGACGACAGGGCTGTTGGTTATGCCCTTCATTAGCATCCGTCACTTCCCCAGCCACTCCCCGAGGCCGGCCACCCTCCAGCCCGTTCCGGAGCAGTAGGCCTTGCAGCTGACCAACGCGTCTTTACGCCCCTAAAGCTTTCAGAATAACAGAACAGACCATCGCTTGCTTTTTGGAAAGGAAATGGGTATTTCTAAGCCAGCAAGAAAAGAAGAATTGCTCCCAAAATCAAAGGTTCAAGAAAAGAACATGACTTATGGTGTTTTGCTGGACTGAAAGCCAACTGAGAATCAGACGCTCTAGAATAAAATAGAAGGTTTCCACCTGGAGTGGATGGAGCCTAGAGGACAATTCCCCAACAATGAAGCTAGGGAATGCGGGCCACCCGGGTCCCCTGAGGTCCACTCCTGCCATTCCTGTCAAAGGAGTCAGCAACCCAAACCAGCTCTGACCAAGATGTAAGCAAGCGAGTTCACCTCTCCTGGTGGGAGCGGCAGCCCCATGGAGACATGCAGAGTCCACCACAGAAAATGAGGTCCTTCCAGGCACAGGTCACAGGCTCTAAAGAGAACCCTGCATTTCCCGTCTCCAAACCAACTTCTCCCTCAGTTTCCCCAACTCCCCCGGACCTCAGGCCCCTTCCCTCACATGATGTAGTCATAATGACAGCTAATTTAATCTTCCTCATTGGCTCAGTTGCCATCAGCACACCGTCCTTTATCTGCCCCCAATCCAACCATCTCACCATTTCCATTGCTGGCGCCTGAGCCTGAGCTGCCAACACCCAGTCGAACTGAAAGGCGACTGAACAGTTTTAACTCCCTCTTTAAGGAAAGAGGGAGAGCAGAGTGAGGCCAGGCTAGAAAGGAAGGGAGGGGCTGCAAATTGCTTTGCAAAACTGTATTAAGGATTTGGACAAAGACACTGACCAAGAGAGAAAAATCTGAGATTCTCGAAATTTACCAGGAGATACTGGTAAGGAGAGCATTCCACAAATGGACATGTTTTGATAACAGCAACGAAGCCTACTGGTTAAGGGGATACAGAAAAGTTCCCATCTGCGGGTCAGACGCTGGTGCGTAAGATTTAGGAACAACCAGCTGACGGGTCTGCCAAGTTCTGTCCTTTGCTGTTTCCCTAACGGATCATGCATTCCAAGGCCACAGTATTCTAAGTATTTCTAAGTATGAGATGATACAAAGAAGCTGCTACCATCACTGTCATCATACCAAAACCCAAAAATAAATCTATATGGTACATTTAGGAGCAAGGGGTTTCTTTGGACGGGCCCCCAACTGAGCTGAAGACCAAGCCAGCTTCCTGCTGCCGCCCCCAAAGCCTGACTAAGCATGGCAAACAGGGAAACGTCACGGCATCACTCATTTACTGTGGAAGAAGGACGCTTCTGGGGACAATCTGTGACATACAGTGCCGAGAGATGAGAACAAAGTGACAGGAAACAGATAGAAATGAAAGGTTATTTTTCCAGTTACCATTCAAGAACACAAAATGAAGGAATAAGGATGCTCGATGCTAAATGTTTCTGGAATCCAAGAGTCACTGTCCCGCCCTCATGGAACACCCCTACTGGGGTGGCCTGCTTCCTACTGTGATGTTCTAGTCCAGACCGGCCACACTGCTTGAAGCCAAAGCATGCTTTTGGTTGGGAATACCCAACTCCTGTCGTCTGCCTCGTCAGAGCTCATTCCTATACACGTCCAGGTCTGGGGAGTGCTGAGGTTGAAAGCACTGCTTCATTGTGCAGAGTCTGGGATGTTCTCAGTGCCCCTCCCCTCCTGATGATCCCATCTGATGATGCATATGAAGCAGGGTGGGAGGTAATATTCCAGAAACTGTCCCAAAGAGTCAAAAGGGACAGCTCCTTTTCACTGGACATAAGGAAGCTTGGATACTGAGCAAGCAAGAGAGGGAAAGGAGACAGAAGAAAAAAAGAGAAGAAAATAGAGACAAAAGGGAGGTAAGAAGGGAAAAAGGAAAGAAAAATAAGAAAGGAAAGGCTGAATTACTAAGAAAGAAAAAGCCAATCAAACCTAGAAGATACCAGACAGCTATCTAGAGACCAAAGCTGGGAGCCTGCCATGTGTGCAGTAGCCGGATCTACTGTGTAAGAGGCTTGCTGGTTGGTCATCTAGTCTCTCAGCCCCAGATCCACCTTTCTTCCTACACTCTCACGTGAGATGCTGGGGCTGGGTTTCTGCAAATCTCGTGTCAGAGACGCTTTGACCAGTGGGTGCTCTGTTGGGTTCCACCAGCAGGGGGCACTAGGGGGGCCTGAAGGTGGGACACAGAGCAAAAGGTCTCCCTGGCTTATGCCACTCTTGCACCATCGCCCGGGGACAGGAACCTAGCGCCAGCCCCCATCTTCCATTAGAACACACAATGAGAACTAGCCTCTTGGTGCACCTCACAGACGTGACCAGCAGCTGGGCAGTGGTTCTCCTAGGAGATCTGAGCATAGGAGTCTTTGGGGTCTCTCCTCCGAGTTCTTAGGTCTGGAGATCTGTCCTGGGCTCAGTAGCTGCTTCCTAAAATTATTACCCCGGTGTTTCCCGTCCACTTTCCCAGCCCTCCAATTCCTACGCTAAATCCCCTACATGAAATCCTTTCTGTTGTGTTTCTGACTGGGGCCTCTCTTCTCAGACTCCCTTCTGACACTACACCTTGTGAACATCCCAACAGCTGAGAAATTCTGCAACTTACCCAACAACCAACTGGCAGCCTAAACGAAAGGCTAATTTTTTGATTAAGAGAATCCAAAATATGGAAACAACTGTGACACGGTGAAAATGACTGTTTTACCATGCTGTCAGAGGAGGCCAGATCTTGGATTTGAATTATTTCCATGGCCTGACCATCATACAGAAAAAGGACAACTCAAAAAACTTTTAATATGGAAATATGAAATTATTATATAATTTCACATTGTGAAGGTATAGTTAAGTACTTGAGTTATTGTCAGGGATGAGAGGAAAAATGAACAGAAAATAAACTTATTGGAGGTTTCTATCAGGTTGTACAAGGAAGGTGAAGTTGAAGAACTGAACATTAATGGAAACACCTGGAATGCCACAGGTGAGGGTCTTACCATGATCTTGTCACTGTCAATAATGGTGTTCAACCTGTGTGCGATGGTTAGCACGGTGCACTGGGCAAATTTCTCACGGATTTTTTTTTGTATTAATTCATCAGTTCTAGAACCAAAGGAGTTGGATTTAGTTTAGTAGAAGGGGAAAAGTAGACTTAAGACTTAAAATAGTCATATGACATTTTCATAAGGTTTTTAGATATCAAAGACATGATCTTGCTGCTGAAAAACTCAGTATAAAAAAATCTATTTAGAAATTTCCTATTTTGCATATAATGACATAAAATATCCTTCCCTCCAATTGCTTGAAACTTTCAGGTGTTGAATTTAGGAAACTAGCTCTGTTAGGATGCCTACTAATACCATTAACATTGTATAACTTATTTTGGTTTCTTCCTCTGTTTTCCAGAATTAACGTTATCAAGAGGTGTCTTTGGGGCAAAGAGAGCGCTTAGAAACATTTCTCAGCATCATGAAATGTTTCTCATTGACCACATTTAAAATTTGGATTCCAGGGTTCATGGATCTCAATTCTGTACCTTGGATCCACATTTGCTGTCGCTTCGTCAATGATCAATATCCGGTTTTTCCTGAGGATGGCCCTGGCGAGGCACACCAACTGTCTCTGTCCAACACTGAAGTTCGATCCTGATTCAGCTAATTCGGTGTCCAATTTGCCAGGAAGATCTTCAATGGCTTCTTTAAGCTGTACCTGTGGATGCAGAAAGAATGACATCTTCCTAAACGAACTACTCCTGATGTAGACAAGCCCACTAGACACGAGAGCTCAGAAGTCCTCAGGACGTCTCACGCATCTTACGTGTCCAGTCACATGATGGGGGGGGGACACCATTTACTGAAAAAGACAGTTGCTGCAACTCAGGACAGAATGATTCTGACTTAGGAGCATAAGCTTAATGGGAGTCGAGACTCTTGAGCCGCCATCAGTAGGCACTTCTGCTCATGCATGAAGAGATATATACTGTGCTGAATAAAGCTATTCTCAAGGTAACACAGGGAATAATTAAAAACGTTCCTTCTTAATTTTTAGATAAAAGGTAACTGAAGGAATTTATAAAGACAAAACGCAGAACGGTGGGTGCCTGGGGGCAGAGGGTTAACTGTAAATAGATAAGAGAGAATTTGGGGGGGGGTGACAGAAATGTTCTAAAACTAGATTGCTATGATGATTAACTACAAATTTACCAAAAATCACTGAATCACACCTATAGTGAGGAAATTTTCTGTTATGTAAAATGATACCTCAGTAAAATTGGTGATAAGAAATCATCTGTGTCCCCCGTGATGTCCACCAGGAACCCCTCCCTTGGGATTAATTAAGGAAATTTCTCAAAAAATGAAGTTATTTCTCTCAGTGTAGTCTAAACATTTAAAAACGTTAAAAGGATCAGTATGGTTGAGTCAAGTTTCCCAGAACACATTTTGTATGGGAGTTAGTACACTAAAGGGAGAAAACAAAAATTTAATTATTGCAGGAAGCATGGTTCTCTAAAGATATAACCTTGTGAGCACTTTTCCATTTTGGAAGGTTTTAAAGTTAAAAAAATAAATAAACAAATTCAAACAATGGCAAACCACACCTCATAAATTAGCAAGCCTGGACCCTATTTTGGGGATGGCTCTTTCCCAAATTTAATCCATACTGCTAGAACAGTCAAGTGCATTTACTTTAATCTCATAAAGGATTTGCAGTGAATGAAAACTCACAAAAACAGGGCACAACATCACATCTTATTTCCCCCAGACTCTCAGTTTAATAGTGTTTATATTAATCTATCTTCATAAAATTATAAGTTCCAAAAAAACAAACTGTTAAACACCAAAGATAATCCCAAACCATGCTGAGTGGTAGAGCTCAGCTCCATGCCTACGTCTTTGGAAATTTTACAAGAACCAAACTCACACTATCCTTGAGAGTTAAAGAATAGAGAGTAAATACACTTGGATTTAAGAGACTGAGAGATCGATGGGTGATGGCCAACAAGCAGGGACATGGAACTGTAATGTCAGAATGACAAAACCCAAGGGTGTGTGAGCAATGTTTTTACAGCATCCTAAATGCTGAAGCACTTCTGTGAATGTGATTATTGTGCTTAAGACCAAAGTCCAATCCCCAGAAACGGGAATCTGAGTTAGCATTAGATATGGTATTAGTATTCTGCACTCACATGAAAGGTATGTAAGATCGGGATGGTGAGGGCCAGTCCTTGCACTGAAAATTGCGAAATGGGAGATTCGGCTTAGTCAACCCCCTCCATCACAAGGAGGAGGGCTCACAGGTGATTCTTCTTATGAAACCAATTTTTAGATCTACACCCGAGAGGATGGAACCGATCGAGGCTTTTATCAGCTCTTCCTTCTGAGTTGACTTTGGTAACACTTGTCTAAGCCAATGGGTCTTTCTTAAGCCTGATATCCTGATGTTGAAGGGATAACCTCATGCTTGCCCCTGACTCAGGTGACAGCTCACTAGCCTGGTTTTTTGATCCTCCTTTGGGTTGCCCATAGCTGCCTGACGAATAAACGTGTTTTCCAGAGAACACTGGTTTTTGAGACTCTGTCTTCATTTACGAATCAGGGCTGATTATGAGAATGATACAAACAGAAAAGCCCTCTGTAGTGTTTTCACCCATTCCGTCTATAATGAAGTATTAGAACAGAGAAAAGACGAGAGAGGCAAAAGACAGTAAGTAGTAGTTACACTGAGGGAATCTGAAAACCTTTGAGATAATAGCATAATGTTACTACTCCATGTCTTGAGTGAGATGAGGATTATGTTAGGAGGAGGTCCTTATTCTTATACCATATATATTTAGGTATCTATGGGTGAATTGTAACTTACAATGTAAATTTCTGCAACTTACTTTCCAGCAGGTTCAGCACAACAGAGACTATAGAAGAGAGGAAGCAAATGTGGCCATATACTAACCAGATGAAGGGTGCATGTGTGTTGGTCACACTATTGCTTCTACTTTCTTGTGATTTGAAAAAATTTTTTTGGAAGATTTTATTTATTTATTTGAGAGAGAGAGAATGAGAGAGAGAGAGCACATGAGAGGGGGGAGGGTCAGAAGGTGAAGCAGACTCCCTGCCGAGCAGGGAGCCCTATGCGGGACTTGATCCAGGGACTCCAGGATCGAGCCCTATGCGGGACTTGATCCAGGGACTCCAGGATCATGACCTGAGCCGAAAGCAGTCGCTTAACCAACTGAGCCACCCAGGCGCCCGTGATTTGAAAATTTTTAAATACAAACTTGGGATTCGGAAGCCAGACAGCCTGGGCATGAGTACTGCCTGGCTCTGCCAATTGGGGAAGTTCCTGAACTTTCTCTATCTTAGCTTCCTGACCCATAAATAAGACTGTAATAATTTTAAAGGTGTCTACAATTTAACATTGTTGGAATATAAAATGAGTCAGTGTTTGTAGAGTTTTCAATAGTGTTTGATACAAAGAGATCGATAGATCTTGCCCATCCATAATGCGGTCAGTTAAACTCGCTTCATGTTCAGTTAAACTCCTTTCGTGTTCTGTTTTATTTTTCTTCTTTGCATGCATCAGTACGGAGACCTGATTACACATGCATTGGCGTATTTTCCATCTTCTCCATGAGAATTTTAGCTCCGAGAGGGTATGGTCTCTTTTGATGACTGTGAGAGTCCCAGAATGTACAACAATGCCTCTCTAAAAAAGCTCTCATTGGGTATTTGTTGGATGTATGAATGAAGCCACAAATGCATCTTATTTTGTGACATATTTGTTCCTATAAAAATCAGAAAATAAATCCATATAATTTATACGCGATACCATTTTCTTCTTATTAAATGTCATTGTAAAAGAAATATATTCCTCACAACTACGTAGCTTCAAGATATCACAACATCATACTTTAAAGTGTACAAAGCATTTAAAAAAATTAAAGGAAAACGGGTCAAATAATGCTATTCAAAACTATATATGTCCGTACAGAGTACTTCAGATTATTTTTAACCTCAGGAAAATCATAAACCTCAGCAAAACTGAAAATACTACACTGAATTCGTAAGACACCCATTTGCATCATCGTAAACCTTGTGAGAGTAACCTGCTACGTGTACTGAATCTACCGGGTGCCAGTGCTCCACTCAGGAGGCTAACAGATGTCACGGGATCTCCACATTTTGTGCAGCTTTCTCACTTTTCAAAAAGAAAGGCTGATGCAGGCTGGAGAGAGAAGAGAGTGTGAAATGCAATCAACAGGTGGACAAGAGCTCTTACTAGAACTAAGCCAACAGTAAATGAAGTGAAGGGGGAGCCCATTTACCAAAATACATGGCCTCCGGAGAAATGGAAATGCAACCTATCGTGAAAGCAAGAGTTGCGTTACACCCCCCACGCACACACGGCTGATGCTCAGAGTTCTCTGTATGATGAGAAATACCCGTATTCTAACTGAGATGCCATCAGTGTTGGACGTAACTGGGTGATCACTCCACAGTTCTAACATGACGCACCCCACTCTTAATTGCATATCCAAGGATTAAAGCTGTTTGTTGTTGTCGTGGCTTTTAAAAGGAGCATTATACCGCTGAGTTTGATCTGTTATGATCTTTTAGCCCCCTGACTAATAAACTGCTTCATTTCTAGTCATTACTTATATTTAAAAACTGCCAGTGCTTTGTAGGTGCCCCAATTGCCACTAATTTCTAATGAACTTTCTTTGGTTTGTGGCTATTTTTCAATATATGAGAAAAGAGGCCACATGAGATGGGCAACAGGCGCAGGACTGCCACCCTTCTGAACATCTAGCCCATCCAGGAGAGGAGGAAACACAACCAAAACGACTTAAAAAAAAAACAAAACAACCTTTTAATTGAAGTTCTGAAAGAGGAGAAAACAGTAGTGCTCTCTTACTGGCTCTCAAGCCAACTCTATGAGTTTGAGTTCCTGTTTCCAGTTTGGCATCATCAGTAAAGCGGCTGACCAGGGTGGTTCGTCGACCAAAGGGAGCTGCCACAGATACCAGGTCTCCTACCATCTACTGAAGAGCAGGCCTGGTTATGACACACTCAGATTTGGACGTCATGGGAAGAAGCAAGCTGTGGAGATGGTGGGTAGACTGAAGACGATAAATCGAGAAGAATCCGAATGGCATTATGACTGAATCCTCTGTATGGTGTCTCACCAGATAAATGCACATATATTCCACCATGAGTACAATTTCAGGGAAGGAAGCTTCTTAGTCCATAGTCTAAAGGCCTGGAGGTTCTAAGGACTCGAGGTGAAGGGTCCCTGACCTATCACAGAATGAGCTCAACCTCCCTGAACAGGGTCATGAAACCCACATAACTACCGTGAAAAGTTTGTAGTACTTCATCTGCCAGGAATACGATCCAGAAGACAAAAGCAATAAAGTACACTGGAGAAAATCTGGAGAATTCAGAAAAGCCAAAGGGGAGAGGGGGGATAAAAATCACTTATTGTGTTGTTATCCCCCAAATAACCAACGTTTATGTTTTGGTGCCTTTATTAGGTACACGTATCTACGTAATGACTAAAAGAGCTGGAATCATACTGTAAATAAAATGATATATCCATATTTTAAGAAAATCTACTAAATCTTTTGTGGAAAAACACACACATCATGAAAAAATAATTTCTAGAGAAACACAACTATGGGATGAATTCTCACTCTAAGAGGCATCACTAAGGCAATGAGGTCAATTCCAGAAGCAACACATGAAAACCACTCACTTCTCTTTGTGAAAGTCGTGTTTATTTCTATTTAAGAAAGTTCCTGATGTCACTGAAAATAAAGGTAGATCTTACTATTACCACTTCCATCACATCATTTTTAGAATTCTGACAAGCTACTAATTTTTATTTTAATTTTGGCAGAAGAAAGCAGTATTAAGATGAAATATACGTTATGATCAAAGTTCTAAGATAGTTTTTATAGGATTTGTCTCCTCATTAACATTTCTTCATTGTCCTGGAACAGTGTGTTTCTAGAGTAATTTTACTATCTGAGAATCTATGAGGAGAGATCTCAAGCTCTGAAACAAATAGAAAAATAATTTACCAGTAATTCCTGTTTTATTAAGGCGTGTCACAATTGCACCACCAAATTTGTCAGCAGAGTTCAAAAGCAAACAATGGTTGTCCTATTTTTCTTTAGATTTGATGGCTAACTGTCCTGCCCACCTTTACTCTTCTAGAATTCCACCCGAGAAAGACTCCCCAACTTAAAGGATATCAGAGATCAACTGCTTTCAAGTAGGAAAGAGAAGGTGAAGTAATTAACCCAATTTAGGCAAATAAAATCCCTATGGTTACTGGAAAGCAGGGTGGGTGTGTGAAGACTCGGACCTGACATGCCTTCAGAAACCAGAATGACTGGCAGGAAACTGTAGGGCCTCCAACTCTGCCTGCTCACAAAGCTCATCTAGAAACTGGAAGAGCTCAGCTTTCCCTGGAAGGGTGACACTCAATGACAATGCAAAACAACAAACATCTGAGCATTCAGTCACTGGGATGTGGGCAACTGTTTTTAAAGAACTAAGCCACATGGTCTCAAAATGAAGAGATCAACCTAGTTATTAAAGTGCTGACTTTTTAAAAGCCAAAGACGGAGCTAGGTCCTACGAGGGATTAGAAGTCTGCCTAAGGTTTAGAAGTTTGACATGGTTTCCGCCATCCAGGAGCTTAGAATCAATTTGCAGAATTAGGGCAAATGCACAAAATAATTAGTGTCAAAACATACAAACCAACAGCATCCTAACACCCTAAGTCCTTTCCATGCAAAGGCAAGGAAATTCAAAGAAGTGGTCCAAATGGAAACACTACACAAATAATAGAAAATCCTCTAGAAATGATTATATCAGTATAAAAACTTAGAAAAAGTTCCAGGGTTCTGTTACTTCCATCTACTCAGTAGCATTTAAATGCTACTGTTTGCCAAGAGTAACTATTACACATTGTTTTACTTTTATGAACACTTTCTTATAAAACCTCAAAGCATTTTATTAGTATGATGAAAAACTATTATTGTCTTCATTTAGTGGATGTTTCCTAAGAAAAGAAAACTAAAATGAAATGTTGTAGGCTAACTGGTCACTAAAATTTGAACCCATAAATATAACTTCCAGTTTAGTGTTTTGCTAAAGACAAGTAAGATAATGTATGTAGTTGCTTTGGATTCCAGGAAGAAAGTTACAGTGAAAACATGAGACATTTTATCTTTGGTTTTCATCATCATCAATACATACTTTTGTGTGTGTGTGTGTGTGTGTATCCAAGTCATCGATGCTCTTCTGGATGGTGAACAAAGTGAGTTAATCCAATACATTCCCATTAATTACCTGCAGTGTTCTACAGGTACATACACACATACTGATGGTAACAAGTTTAATAATTACATTTTATAAATTACCTCTGCTATGGCATTCCACAGTTCCTCATCTGTATGCTCATTAAAGGGATCCAGATTTTTCCTCATTGTTCCAGTGAATAAAACAGGTTCCTAAATATTCCAAAATAGTGGATGTTATTACTGTAGCCTCTTTTCATTTTATTTCAATGCTAAATTCCAGAACAGAATTAAAATATAAAACCAAAATTCACTATAATCATTAATAATAAGGTTGCAAATGCCTGTTGATGAAACAGCGTCTCTATTAATTTTCCATTATACAAAGTGTGACCCAAAATATCTTCCAGACCCCTGAACACTAACAAAAGAAACTGCTGAAGTGTGTTGTCTTAAGAAGAAACTGAAGAGAAAGGAAATTTGGTTTTTAAAAATACTTTCTGAGCAGTACCTACTTAAACAGGAAAAGCACGGATATAATTATTTAAGGAACATTACAACAAGAGAACTATGTAAGTTTATTACCGCTCCTGGTGTGACACGGGAACATACCAATAGTATGACTGGTTGATGTCTGTGACTCAAAGCAAAACTGGGAAATCACATGTGCAGTGACAAAGAAGCTAGGATGTGTCCTCCACTGGTAGAACAGTCTTCTGGGATGGGGAACCTCTCCCCATGTATGAACGGGACCCCCTGTTTTTTGTCCAAAGAGAATGTAAACGAGTGGGCCCAGTGGCACCTCTATGCATGAAGAGAAGCTGGTTTTGCACCAGCTAATCCCCACATTATCTTGTCTGTGCATCGGGATTACATGCCTCACAGAACCTGAAACCCAGGATAACCTGAAACCCATTGTGACATGCGTCATAATAAAATTATTTTAATTTAAATAGCTCTTCTTTTTCATGTGCTTCAGGAAGAGCCATAATTAGATCACGCTTGCAATATATGCCTCCTTCTGCGTTTCAGGAGAGAACCTGGTACATAAGCGTATGCAGGCCATGTATGTTTTCTTTCTGGAAGGCTCTGCTAACCCAGGCCAAAAGAATATGGGTAGCAGGGAAGAGCTCAACTGGCTACTTTCAGTGAAGGTGGAAGAACAATGAGATGCACGGATGTAGGAACAAGATGCACGGATGTAGGAACAAGAGAAGATTTGACTCTTCCACCGGCATCCAAGAATGGCTCAAGGGAATCACCCGCCTCAAAGCTCACCTGACCTTGGGGCTGGACCATTCCTCCTCGTTTCTCAAAAGCCTGAGAAGATTAAGATGGTAAACTTTTCTTCTCTCTAGCCATGAAGAACACTCAGAGAGCCTCCCATACCTTCTTTCCCTGTGCTCTCAGTCTTAAGACGGGAGAGGGAAATGCACGCAGAAGACAGTAAGTGTGCCACCAAAAAACATGCCTGCCTCAAGGCAAAATCCAAATATTAAAAGACATTTTAAAAAGGACGCTTTTTGGGGTGCCTGGGTGGCTCAGTCGTTAAGCGTCTGCCTTCAGCTCAGGTCATGATCCCAGGGTCCTGGGATCGAGCCCCGCATCGGGCTCGCTGCTCGGCGGGGAGCCTGCTTCTCCCTCTCCCACTCCCCCTGCTTCTGTTCCCTCTCTTGCTGTGTCTCTCTCTGTCAAATAAATAAATAAAATCTTTAAAAAATAAAAAATAAAAAGGACGCTTTATTTTTACGAAGTTGATTAAGTGGCCCATATGCCCCAACAACACTGAAAAATCACTGGTCATATGATGTTTCAAAATGATTCCTGAAAGACCCCAAGACCCCAGTTCAAAGTCTCCCTTAAAACTACTGAGTTTAGGATCAAAGACTAAACCACCATCTAAGCAATGGTAAGAGTTCCTGTCGGGGATAACAATCATCGTATTTGGGATTTGAAAGTCTTCGCTCATTCTACTTCAGAAATTCTTCAGATTCTACTTTATTTTATTCTTTGTAATGATCAATTCTAACAAGAGTTCAACAAGCTAGGCGTTTCTCCTTCTCCAGCTGATTCCCTGAAGGTTCCTGAAAGGAGGAGGGCTGCTACCCATCCTCCTCCCATCAAGGCTCTAAACCATGGGCAGTATCCACTCTGCGGCCCAAACGGAGAAACTTTGAGGACTGGTATTTGGGGAGGTAAAAGGGCTGAAAAGAGAACAGGTTAAGGAATCAGCTTCAAGACCAAAGAAGGGGGAGGTGGTCACTTGGCTTCCACTAACCACAAGCCTGTCAAGGTGTACGGGACCCAAATGTGTTTGCCTTCAGGGGCCTCTCGTAAAGCAAACTCACATCCAGTAAGAGGTCTAGGATGAAGTGTCCACCTGGTTTTCAAAGTACACTCTGCAGAGGTGTTACCTGAGCTAATCTACAAAAAACTGCCTTGTGAAGACTTTCCTTCCTTTGTTAAAGAATGAAAGGGCCCAGGATTCGCAGATTCGGGAGTCATAGTTTGGGTGGTTCAAGAGAACAGGCAGAGGAGAGCACCCATTTAAAATTCGATCACCTATTTCATCAACAGGAAGGGTCTCTCTCGTCACCTCCCTCGCCTTTTTCTCTTTAGGAAAAGGTCTTGAAAGGAATGAATCTCTCCAAAGACTGGAGGACTAAAGTGGGATTCTTTGCAGAAAGAGGAGTTGCTCCCTCTGACACTGAGTGGAAGCTGCTTTGAGCTGAGCTCGAAGCAGACACCTAGGTGTCTGCAAGGCCTTAGGGAGGTTCTGCTCATTATCAGCGAGTCACCGCGATCATAAAAAGAAAAAAGTTAAGTTTAACCATTTCCCATTGCAATTAAGGGTCACCACTTAAAACTCTACTGTCAATCTAAAGGGATATAGTAGGCGATTACTCACGTTTCCTTAGCAGTCATTAGAAGAAAAGAGTTTAGTAAATTAGAATATTTTTCTTTGTTATGACATGCCAAATATATATTTCAAAATGAGTACAATTTCAGTCAAAACTTGAATGAAGAGAATGGTTTATTAGAACATTAACTGATTGAAGCTGTATTTTTCTTTAAAACCAGCAGGCAATTTGTTAACAATGTCTGTTTTAATATGCCAATGTGTTTTATGCATGGTGTTCATTTTGGTTTCTATTCATTCTACTTTCATCCACTTGCCAAATAAGAAACCACTATATTATCTTCAAAAGGTAATAAAAGTGCTCACAGTAGACATATACTGCAGGAGCAGATAAGGGTCAAATTAATTATCATTTCTGATAGATACTACTATTTAAAGTACCCACCTCCAAGCAATGAAGTTAATAAACTAATCTTATAAATAAATGTTGTAAAAATGTTTGCAGGCAGAACATTTCAGTGTCGAGATTTATGGCCAGACATACACCCTTCATGTAAACATATAATATATACTAAATATATTAGCCTAAGTATATTTTTTTCTGAAGGTAAACAATTAAACCTCATTTAATAAGAGTTAGCTGGCATGGTAGAGTTAGGAAAACAAATGCTCTTGTTCAGTGTCATCTTTTAAATGGAACCTGAACATCAAATCTGTTTTTCATCAGTTTAAAGTTGCTATTTTTTTTTATCCTTTGTGCCATATTCAGTAATGTTTTCCTTTGTTACCAACGTAACACAAGTTCATATCAGCCATGTGACCCAAAAATGGCCACTCTGAATCAAAGCATTTAGTGTAGTAAATTGATAATCCCTCAACACAACTGTAAGACAGAACCGCAGTCTTACTAGGCCTTTTGTATACGCTATTGAAAGACAAACCTCTCATTATCCTAAAAAGAAACCCTACCCACTAACCTTCAGAAGCTTAAAATGACCCTGGTCCAAGACAAAAAACGCACAAGTGGTTACAAACCAGGCAGATAAAGCACAACACTTTACCGTACCCTAATCATGTCAGCCCCCAACCAGAAAACTGCCCTCGACTAAAATATATCTTCCAGAGTGGCTGCCGGTCCCGCGCGTCCTAACAGCTACATTTTCATTTCTAAACGGAGGACCTTTATTAAGGGCAGCTCATCTCCCTGTTCCACGAATGACAGAATCACCTAAAGGAGCTTTAAATCTTGCTTTCCTTTTTTTTTTTTTTTAATCCTGTAGCCTCTGAATGAACCGATCATCATCCATATTCAGAAGAAAAGAACAATTGTTTGCCAACAAAGGAAAAAGAATTTAAGTCCTGTAAAGTCCTCTTTCGATACAAAAAGGTCAGAAGCTCCCGGGAACAGTTCCCCGGGCTTTAATGAAGACTTCAGTGTCAGAAACAAAAGGCTGACTCCATTAGGCTAGAATCCAGTTGTATTTCTTTACTAGTAACAGCATACCCACCTCTTCTCTGAGTTCTGTTCTCAACAAGGAAAAAAAAAAAAATAGAGGAAAGAAAACCAGGTAAGAATAAAGAAGTCTAAAAGAGACAGTTCAGGTTGACCTTTTCCACCTACAAAAGATAACCCAGGGAACAGAAATACCAAAGGAGCAGAGTGGATGGTTTAAAAAATACCTCGCTTTTGCTTTGATTTTTAAAAGTCTATTAAATGTAAAAAAATGAATCTGTTTAATCATGATAAAGATGATAGCTGATCTGTGCCAACCCTTGGGGTGCAATCATAAATAATGAATTTGCATGGAATCACTTTTCAACTGAAAACATTTTCTTGGTGCCAAAATGAAAGGGGCCTTAGATGTAGAGAATCCATCCAAAAAAGTTTTGAAATCCATTTTTCCAGATCCTTTCAGATAAGCAAGCTATTCCCTAAATATAATCTCGTCTTTTTGCTCTCTTTGAGGAATATGTTTAACTATTTCAGGTCGTGAGCACAAAGGGAAGTGTCCATTTCGGCGACCTGTTCTGTTTGGAAATTTAGAAAGTGCTTTCATTTTTTTTTTTGCTTACCCCTGAAATTATACAAATTGCGGAGTACATTCATAAGAAGACAGTATTTGTTTCTGAACATTCCCGGGGGGGGACTGGCCCCTAACCGTCTCACCATCTGGGTCACCACTCCCTTGCCCCTTGTTCCGACGTCGGTCCTGGCTGTGATCACCTCTCTCCCCGGTCTGATCCCTCAAGGAGTGGTCAAAGGCGACCAGGATGAGCCTGGGAGAGCGGGACCGCCGTGAGCTTCTCACTGCTGTAGCCAGGCTCACGGCAAGCTCGGAGCCGGGGAATGACGCAGGCCGGGCTCATCGAAAGCGGGAACACAAAAAACAAACAAACAAGCCTCCATTCTCCTCTGCAGAGACTGCTCCAAACTTCGTAGGTTCCCTAAAGGAGGATGTGGAGACACAAGGACTCTGCTTCCTATTCATTTTGGGGGAAGAGGGATGGAAGCTGTCTGCGCTATAGACAAGTAACTTTTAAGTGACCAGGCCAACAGACCCTCCCACCTCTGCAGTCAGACACTGTAAAGAGAAAGGGCTCTCAGGTCTAGCAAGGTACGATTTCGAGTACCTACTCCTGATGCTTGCCCATGACCTGTAAGTGAATTAACCCCTTTTCCTAAACTGATTTTCTTTTAGGGCTGAGTGTGCCTCAAGGTTTTCAGCAAAAGTCCCAAGTGTTTCAGCCTTTCAAAACCACCACTGTCCACCACTGCAGCACCGGGAGAAGTATCTTTTGACTTTGCTCTCTATTTATTCTCCCTTGTTGTGATTTTTGGGAATCCTTTTTGAGTAGGGTAGAAAACAATGGGTGGGATATTGGAGATCATTCAGTTCAAAAAAACATGTACTGTCTATGTATTTAAGTCAGACAGTCCTGAGTTCTGATTCTACTGCTTATTAGCTGTTTGACTCAGGGTACATTATTAACCACCCCCACCAGCCTTCACTTCCTTCCTGGAAAACGGGGTGAAGCCAGCAGGGCTGCGGTGAGAATCGGGGCCACCCATGAGGCTCCAGGCACAGGACTCACATGTAGCAGGAGCCCGGCCAGACAGGGGACAGTGAGGGAAAGTGCTTTTTCAAACTGCAGGTGCAGCCAATGGATCATGAAATCAATTTTGTGCCTCATGACCATCATTTTGTCTTTTATATGAACTAGCATAGAATGGATATAATAGAAAATAGAGTGCAAAGCACTAGGAGTGATAGTGTGTGGGTTAATGTGTGTTTCTGCACGTGTGTGTGCACACGTGTGCATGCAGGATCGTGAGGTACAGCAGTTCCACTGTGGACGGCAGTCACTGGGCGCCCCGGTCCCCAGCAGATCGGTCAGCGGCTCGGGATGTGGAGCTGGGAATCTCCCTAAAATAAATATGAACCCTGGCTCTGCCCCTTATTGTTCAGTGGGTTAAGCTCACAGTGCCTCCATTTTTAAATGTGTCCGACGATAAGGATAACCATCTAACTTAGGTGAGGATGAAGGTGGAGATAGCAGGGAAAGACAACCAGCACCAGATCAACAGAAATGAGAGAGACAGCCTCCAGGAGAGGCAGGAAAAAGCCAGGCATTTGGGGAGAGCTGAGAAAATACATCAGGGTCTTCACAGGGGACCACATAGTATTAGTGGGGTACAGAGCAGAGGTCAGGAAAGAAGCCAGGTAGGAGAGGAGCCAGAAAACAAAAGAAAACAAGTGATACTTCTTTCCTCTTGTTCCTGGTGAGAAAAACGCTGGGTAGGTTTCTGTTCCATGTTACCCTAAAATTCACATTGTGCTCACTTTTTTTGTTTCACCATTTAAATTTATACAAACAAGTTGGTTTACGTGATAAGCAAGAGATGTAAAAGAAATCACCAAGGACCACAAAAACATAAATAGAAAGTCATTCCAGAATCTGTTCCTGTTTTTAATTAAGTAACAATAATACTGGAAAGGCTAGCGCCCTGATCCTTTGTAATACTAGGTACTACTTACATAGCATTCCTAAGAGCAGGGCACTGGGCCACCAACATTTTCTCATCCCGTTAAATTTTCACGACGAATCTGTGAGGCAGTAATTACTAGCCCTGGTTTAAGGACAAGGACAGTGGAGCTTGGAGGCCAAGTGACATCATCAAGGTCACACACTGGTTGAGACAGACTTGGAATAAACACGTGGGTCGTATTGACACTCGGTCAGCGCTCTTAAAGGTTCCACGCCTGGCTGCCTCCTGCAAGATTTCCTGGGACCCTTTACGCATTCTGCACATCTCTCAAGACTCGCTTTCATCAACCAACATTGTGCCTTAGAGGCAAAGGCGCATAAAGTGAGAAAATAAAGATTCTGTGTTTACAATGGTTGGTGATCATTATCTACATGGATACAAAGCTTAGTACTGTTTTGTAAGCACAGTCTCTGCAGTATGCACGCACCTTGAGCACGCTCAAAGTAGGGTGGGAAGTTATGGAAGAGAACCAAGACCTGGTGATGTCAAGGTGTATTTAGTCTTTGCTCAGATGTGCTTCCAAAACATCAGTGGCAGAGCCAAGAATCATCCAACGTTATTTCTTTATTTATACAGTTCTTTTATGTACACAAGCATACAACCATTTCTTATTAAGAAGCATTAAAAATAATGCGGGACATGTTCCTCAATCCTTTCATCCAAGGACATGAAAGTACTCTACAGACAACGCCCATCATTTCTGCTAACTAATCTCGTTTGGCCCATTTCAGAGATGGGTACAACCAAAATATAAAACTTGGGAATTTCAACTCATTTATTTTCTACTGTAATCACTAAGTCATAGTAGCCAGAGGGAACTGTTAAATATAGGGATTGAATGTGCTGAAAATGTCTTTCCATTTTTCCTGAAGGAGGTTTAAAAAAAAATTTTTCTTAAATGGACAAAATAGGTGGAGGGGATTAAAAGGTGAACTGGATGTATTATGCTGACCATTTCATAATGTATATCAATATGGAATCACTGCGATGTACACCTGAATCTAATACAATACTGTATGTCAATTATTCTTCAATTAAAAAAAAAAGAAAAGCACAGAAGCATCAGGGATAGGAGAGCTATTAAAGATTTTTAAATTGTGGTAAAATACACATAACACAAAATTTACCACCTTAATCATTTCTAAGTGACCAGTTCAGGAGTATTTAAATATATTCACATTGTTGTGTAGCTATCCCCACCACCCATCTCCAGAACTCTTTTTATTATTCCAGCTGGAACTCTGTACCCATTAAACACTAACTCTCCATCCTTCCCTCCAGCCCCTTGGCAAACACCATTCTACTTCCTGTCTCCATCAAAATGACTACGTAGGTACCTCATATAAGCAGAATCATACAGTATTTGTCCTTTTGTGACAGGTTTATTTCATTTAACATAATGTCCCCAAGGTTCATCTATGCTGTAGCTCATGCCACAATTCCCTTCCCTTTTAAGGCTGAGTAATAATAGTCCACTGCGTGAACATACCACACTTTGTTCATCCATTCATCTACCTAAGGACATGGGGACTGCTTCCACATTTTGACTCTTGAGAACACTGCTACTATGAACATGGGTGCACAAATATCGCTCAGAATTTCTGCTTTGGATTATTTTGGATATATATCCAGAAGTGGAACTGCTAATAGGATATGATAATTCTATACGATCATTCATAAGTGATTCTATTTTTCATTTTTTGAGAAAACTCCATTCGAAGGATGCTCAGGGGCTACATTTTACACTCCCACAAGCAATAAAAAAGGGTTCAAATTTTGTCACAACCTCGCCTGCACTCGGTATTTTCTGTGGTGTTGTTTTGTTTTGTTTTCTAAAGTAATCTCTATACCCAACATGGGGCTCGAATTCATGACTCCGAGATTAAGAGTCACATGCCCTAGTGACTGAGCCTGCCAGGGGCCCCGGTATTTTCCATTTTATTGAGAATACTGACTCTAGTGAGGCCTGTAAGGGGCATCTCACTGTGGTTCCGAAAGGAGTATCTTGATTTTGATTGTGAAATTACTTAGAATAATAATTCCAATTATTTCAGAGGCCAGTGGTAGGCAGCAACAGTTATACTCAATCTTAAGATGGAAGTCCACACTCTCCTCCGTTTTGGGTGCTGTATTCTACATGTTTTCTAATAAACAGGCATTTGCGAGCTCTTTCTATTCACATGCCAGGAAGCACATTTGCATGGCTTTCTTTGTCTCATTCCCCATGTTTCTCATCTCAAGGGTGTGTGTGTGTGTGTGTGTGTGTGAGAGAGAGAGAGAGAGAGAGAGAGAGAGAGAGAGAGAGAGAGTGTTTCTCAGCTTCCCCTGCTAGGCAGATGATTGTAGAGTATAACAAAACCCCAACTTAAAACAAAAACAAAACAAAAATCAGCTAAGTCTGGAGTTGAGTAAATGTAAGCACCAAAGCAGAGGGTAGAATGGAAGACCAGACCCCAGGGCTGCAGGCCTCAGGCCAGTGGGCAAGGGGCCTATGCTGCCCCGGGCTATATACTTGGAGGACAGTATTTGCTCAATCAATAATTTCTAAATTTTTATTGAAATTGAATGGGTGAACCACGAGGAATGACAGGAGTTTGTACTGTGCATAATTCAATCTCTGGAACATTTCCTGAAAGTCACACTTCTGGGGCACCTGGGTGGCTCAGTCGTTAAGCATCTGCCTTCGGCTCAGGTCAAGGTCCCAGGGTCCAAGGATCGAGCCCCACATCGGGCTCCCTGCTCAGCGGGAAGCCTGCTTCTCCCTCTCCCACTCCCCCTGCTTGTGTTCCCTCTCTCGCTGTGTCTCTCTCTGTCAAATAAATAAATAAAATCTTTAAAAAAAAAAAAAAAGAAAAGAAAGTCACACTTCTTTTAAGAAGCAGGATAAGAAAACAGAATCAGGTGCTGGGTCAGGAGAAGCACTCCACACGCACTGAGCCAGGCCTCACAATGGCTCTGGGCGATGGTACTAGGAGCTGCCTCGTGAGGGGGAGAAACCTGAGGTCCAGAGAGACGGCACTCCTTCTCGTGTGCTCTTCTCAGTATTCTCTACTGCCTCCTGGTCACAGTTCATTTACTAATGGCCAGCTTCTAAGTCTGCCCAAAGCATCTATATGCACAGTGATGCTCAAAGCCCAGCAGTTTCATAGCAAGCCCTCCGAGACAATTACCTTTGAAAAGTTAGCTTTATTTCCTACAGCTAAATTGTATCATTAAAACACTTAAAACCCATATTTCCCTATAGAAGCCTCTCAAGTGCTAAACAAATCATTCGTCATTTTCTTTTCAGAATTATGTGTTTATCAGTGGATAAAACTGTGGTACCTGGGGAAGTCTGAGTCCAGAAATTTCTCTGGTAAGTTATTAAATCTAACACACACACACACACACACACACACACACACACACAACCTGGTATCAGATAAAAATACTTGCTGTTAAAAATATACTCTATTGGGGCAAAAGGATCAACCCTTCATTTTTTCTTTTAAAAAAGGCAATAAAATTAAAAGCAATTAAACTTAAGTTCCCTTACAAGAAGAACACACGAGAATGCCCTGACTTGTATACCTGAGGTATGATGGACATTTTCTTCCTTAGATCGTGAAGCCCAATTTCAGTTGTCAAGATCTTATCAATCCAAATTTTACCTTCCGGTTCTGACAATCTAAAAAGCGCTGAGATGAGGGAACTTTTTCCAGCTCCTGTTCTTCCCACAATGCCAACCTGTAAAGAGATCCAGGAGGGATTAAGAATAACAATACGCAACATACCTAGGGGAAACTGCGGTTGTTGAAGACGGATTAAGGAAGTTCTGTAACGAATGTGGTCCGAAAGAGGGTCTCAACTTTGGCACTGTTGACATTTTGGGCTAGATAATTCTTCGTTGTAGAGGGCTGTCCTGTACATTGTAAGATGTTTACCACTATCCCTGTGCTCTGCCCCAGACTGTGGCAACCGAAAATGTCAGACACTGACCAATGTCCCTTGTGTCTGAGGGGCGGGGGCGACGGGGGCGGGCACTGTCCTTGGGTGAGATCGATTGGGTCTAAAGGAAAGTTAAAAATAACACGATCAGCCCACTGGCAGTGAAAAACCAGCAATCTCCTCAGTGGCTGGTAAGTCAGTTTTAAAATTAGCATTATTCCTAGCATCTGGGTATTTTGGTTTTTGGGGGGGGTTTTTTGTTGTTTTTTTAAAAGATTTTATTTATTTATTTGACAGAGAGAGACAACGAGAGAGGGAACACAAGCAGGGGGAGTGGGAGAGGGAGAAGCAGGCTTCCTGCTGAGCAGGGAGCCTGATGTGGGGCTTGATCCCAGGACCCCGGGATCATGACCTGAGCCGAAGGCAGACGCTTAACCGACTGAGCCACCCAGGCGCCCCAGCATCTGGGTATTTTGAACCTTGAGAATTTCTTGGATAATTTTATACAGATATCAACAAGTCAGAAGCATTCTATGTAAAATAGTGATCATTTTCCCAGAATTCTACCACCTAAGAGGAATTATTCCTTGGGAGAACAACCAAAACATTTCTGGCTATTAAATACCTGGTTACATTCTGTCTCGAAAGGAAACATCTTAAAATTCTAAAATCTAAGTCTCAGTGTCTTAAAAAACAGTAGCCGGTAGCTGAAATACCCATAATGAGATCGTCATCAACAACAACACAAATAACATTTGCTTTTTATATGGGGCCTTTCATCTGAGCAGTTCAAAAGGCATTTTGCAAAGTAATTAATACTCACAATTACCCCCTTGGGAAAGATACGTGTTCAGTATCAGTCTGGTTATTAGAACCGAAGCACAGAGAAATTAAATGCACTGACAAGATCAAAGCACCAATATAAAGCAGGTAAAATGCCGGTCAGGGACGAAACTGTATTGTACAAAATTGGTTATTAGCTGTGTGCATTTAAACCTGTATGCAGAAACTGGCTTTTTTTTTTTTTTTTAAATACCAATGAGCTTGACCAACACCCAACTACAAATTCCCTGGTGGGAGCTTCCCAAGAGAGGACACCATCTCATCTAGGTAGTATCTGGAATCAATGAAGGGTATAAGACATGCTTCCAATCATTTGTAAATTCATTCAGTAAATTTTTAAAACTCACAGCTTTCAACAGAGAACTTTCTGAGCACAGATTCTATGCTGGGAACATTACATATTATCTCAATGGAATACTTCCGAAGTTTTAAAGCTTCACTTGTATAACTATTGATGGCATTTCAAAAAAGAGCCTACCTTTATAGAGATAAATGTAAGGAAAGTGGCTTTGGCTAATTTTATCATCTGTATAGGCATTTTGTACCTTATAGTAAGTCCTAATTTATATTTCACAGATGGGTAATTTTCCACACATGGGTAGGTCCAAGCGCGCGCGCGCGCACACACACACACACACACACACACACACAGAGCTCCTGTGTTTCTGTGTATTTCTAGGTGTTCTCAAATGTAAATAAACACATATCAAGATACAGGCAAGAGTTGTGTCTCTGACATTTCTGCAAAGAAGACATCCAAATGGCCAACAGACACATGAAAAAGTGCTCAACATCACTAGGCGTCAGGGAAATCCAAATCAAAACCACAATGAGATACCACCTCACACCAGTCAGAATGGCTAGAATTAACAAATCAGAAAATGATAGATGTTGGCGAGGATGCGGAAAAAGGGGAACCCTCCTACACTCCTGGTGAGAATGCAAGATGGTGCAGCCACTCTGGAAAACAGTATGGAGGTTCCTCAAAAAGTTGAAAATAGAGCTACCCTACGACCCAGCAATTTTACTACTGGGTATTTACCCCAAAGATACAAATGTAGTGATCCAAAGGGGCACATGCACCCCAATGTTTATAGCAGCAATGTCCCCAGTGGAAGGGGCCTAGATGTCCATCAACAGATGAATGGATAAAAAAGATGTGATATATATATACAATGGAATATTATGCAGCCATGCATCTTGCCATTTGCAATGATGTGGATGGAACTAGAGGGTGTTACGCTAAGCAAAATAAGTCAATCAGAGAAAGACAAGTATCATATGATCTCACTGATATGAGGAATTTGAGGAACAAAGCAGAGGATCATAGGGGAAGTGAGGGAAAAATGAAACAAGATGAAACCAGAGAGGGAGACAAACCATAAGAGACTCTTAATCTCAGGAAACAAACTGAGGGTTGCTGGAGTGGAGGGTGGTGGGAGGGATGGGGTGGCTGGGTGATGAACACTGGGGAGAGTATGTGCTATGATGAGCACTGAGAATTGTGTAAGACTGATGAATCACAGACCAGTACCCCCAAAACAAATAATACATTATGTTAATAAAAAAATAAATTAAAAAAAAAAAAAAAGAATTGTGTCTCTGAGAATGTATGGATGTTCCCATGCTATCACCCCAAGTGAAACCGATCCATCTGTGCAAACTGGAACATTTGCAGACTCTTGGTAAAGGGCCAGGATATGGCAGGGAGTACGGAGGGCTTCCCACAACCACAGGACTGTGATCTCCAAAATCAACTAAGAATAAACATAAAAACGCAATTAAAAAAAAAAAAAAAAACGGGTTCTAGCTATTTCTCTCTATTGTCCTGTCATCCAAACTGTAGCCCGTGCCTTTCACAGTTCACCAACGGGCTTTACCAATTTCCCATGGAGAATATCGCCAATATCAGTAAGTTTACATACTCAAAACCAAACAGATACTTCGAGATATTCTTATTTAAGCTGATTTACAATTAACCCTTTATGTCTTCCCAATGAGGCTGAGGTTGGTTTCTGACAACCACACCAGCATGTGAGACATTTATATCTGGATCTCTCTTTATAGATCAAACTCAACATGATTAACTTACAAGCTGCCTTTTCCAACTTCCCCATCTTAATCTCATAACTTCTTTCCTAGGCTCATGGGCTCAACACATTAACCTTACTTGCAGCTTCCTCCCCGTCCAGCATGGCACCAGGCCCTAAAGATTCTACCTCCACAAGCTTTCCTGACTCAGTCCCTCACCGGAGTGCAAGGCTGCATGACCTTTTAAAATACAAAATCAATGCTTAATCGTAGTCAGTGCAAATGAATGTAAAAGGTCAATAAATACTAGCCATAACCCCAGCACTTTGATTTAAAACCATTCTTCAGGGACGCCTGTGTGGCTCAGTCCATTAAGCGTCTGCCTTCAGCTCAGGCCATGATCCCAGGGTCCTGGGATCGAGTCCTGCGTGGGGCTCCTCACTCAGCAGGGAGCCTGATTCTCCCTCTCCCACTCCCCCTGCTTGTGCTGTCAAATAAATAAAATCTTTAAAAAATAATAAAATAAAAATAAAACCATTCTTCAGATTGATATATTTTCTTTCTAGACCTATGTCTAGAAAGATACAAGCTCATAGATTTAAACAAAATGAGAGTAATATGAACCTATTGTAGTAAACTGTTTTCACTTAATATTTCAAGAGAATATTTTAATGGCCACATAATATTAGACTATATGCGATCATTGATTTAACAGGCCCCCCTATTTGTGGATATTTAGGCTATGTCCAATATTTTGTTATTATAAATAACTGTGTTGAATATCCTTGAAGCTAAATCTTCACAAACCACTCTAATTACTTCCTTAAGAAACATTCTTAGATGTGGAATTGCTGAAAAACAGGTATAAACATTTTCAAAGGAGTCTGTTAAGTAATGCCAAGCTACCCTCTAGAAATAAGATATCAATTTTGACTCCTGTTTCCCTGCATGTTCACAAGCCTGAGTGTTATAACATTATTTTTATTTTTATTTATTTATTTTTAGAGAGGGAGTGAGTGTATACGTGAGCAGTGGGGGAGGGGCAGAGAGAGAGAGAGAGAGAATCTTAAGCAGGCTCCATGCCCAGCACGGAGCCTCGATCTCAGGACCCTGAGGATCATAACCTGAGCTGAAACCGAAAGCTGGACGCTTAACCGATTGAGCCACCCAGACACCCCTATAATTTTGTTTTAATTGACATCAGTTTGATTCCAAAAAGTAGACTCACTTTCCCCCTTACATCTTGCTAGGAGTGCACAATAGCGACTGGCTTCCTATTACCCACCTCTTCCCACCACGGTCACGTGCGCTCACTCCTCGGACCGAGTTTCTGCAGGACAGCTCTGTGCCTATTACACTGTCTCAGGAAGTCCCTTCTATGAAAGCATCCCAATGGACTCTCCATCCTTAAATCGCCGGGCATCAGCTCCCTCGGGATTACTAGGAAGTTGCAAGAATTACATGTGCAAGGGTGTACCACGTACCTGGTCATCCACTTCCCCAAATGCTCTGCAGGGGCTGATCCTTCACTTGCGGGATCAAGGCATCGTGTCTTTGCTGATGCTGGTCCCACCACCCTGAATGTTCTTCCCATGCATTTCTACCTGCGGAGATCCTGCCCACATGTCACCAAGTCTATCCCAAATGCCTAATTCCTTGCAAATGCTCTTCCTGTCCCCGCATGTGGGCTTCTCTCACGCCACAGATGATCTTTTTCTAAACTTTGATAAAAATCGTGACCGCCTTCTAGCTTATTTAGTAGCCAATTTTATACGACCTTCCTTGTTCTCCTGGACGGCAGGATCTGTCATGGATTCACCTTTGCATTCTTTTTATTACACGTGGTGTCCTGTGCCAAACAGGCATTCTATACAGAACTGAGGCGTTTAAGTCAGGATGGACAAGTTCATAGAAAATCTATTGCCACAGTGCTGAGGTATAGGATAGGCTGGGCAGAGAAGGCAGACATGGCCCATGGAGCCTATCACCATATAGATTAATACAAATGGCAGATGACAACATCCGCACTGGACCTGGTTATGGCCACGTTATACCCCAAGGCAGTGATGGCTACGGTTGTCCGAACATCTGTTTGGCACCAGTCTTGGAGCTGGGGGGTCTCATCCTGTTCAAGTGTACAACCCTAGGTGACCTATTACTTCCATTTTGCAAGAGATCAGAGGGAGGCTTAATAAGACTAATTAGCTTGCCTGAAATAACAGAGCCAGGAAGGGGCAGAATGGGATTCAAAGTCATGTCTGCCCAACGCTTGCCCATTCTGCTGATGGCCTCCTGATATGTGGGTGGCCTGGCAACTCATCACGTCCCTCTGCCTGGCTACAAGAAAGTGGGGACAGGACAGCTGTGGTTGCGATCAAGGAACTGGCCTCTCCTACTGATCTTATTGCCTGACATTTAAAGCATGATGTGGATATGGGGGGGTATAATGTGGAGGATGGGACAAAAGACCTGACATCTTTGAGCAAAAAGGATACCCGTGGTCAGGTGGGCACCTACAGCTGGAGTGAGGAGAGAGGCCACACAGACCTACTGGCCTGCTTGGGGCCATGTGATGAATTTTTCATCCCAACAGGTGGTGAAAGGGCCTCAGATATACTGCTATACTTGGCGGTCTGTGACTCCAGGCCCAAGCGGGGCCCAGCCTGATACAATACCGAGGGACCCTGTAGGAGGGCAAGGCGGAAGGCCGTAGAGCAGGAGGAACGCTGTCTGTGATGCAGACAGACTCCACCAGAAAGACAAATAGATGCATAAACATAGAGTCATACAGAATTATAATGTAAATTTCATAACTTGCAGAATATAAAGGTAAATAAACCTATAGGGAGGGGACATAGAACTTTCTAGAGTGTCATGATCAGTCACAGGGGTTGGGATAATTCATGAGCCCAATTTCAACTGTCAAAGGACATTTCTTAGAAATCATGAGTTACAGTCCTCCAAAACTGCCTATGGGAGAGAAGACTTTTTAGCAGGGCGGGGGCTCGTTCAAAGGGAATTCGGAGACAAGAGGCCTGGGTGGGCTTGAGAGTCAGCATTTCTAAGAAGTTCCCAGGTGATGCAGCTACCACGGTCTGGGCAGCAAGGAATGAGAAAGTCAGCAGGGGAAGTGAGATAAACTGGAGGGAGGTGAGGGGTTTCTGAGAAAATATTATGTAAAAGAGGAGAAAATGTAGGAAACTATTATTCTTGCACATTATAGCAAGGTCTAGTACACATCTGTAAAAATGTATTATCCAAGTAATAGCTCTGAGCAAGAAAAAAAAATAACAAACCAAAATCAATCTACCTCTAGAGCTGGAAAATGCTTTAAAATGGCCCAGTACTCTTTAAAATGATCAAATCAACCACAAAATCATCTAAATGAAAAATGCAGCCAGTGTTTAGAATCTAACCAGGAAGCCTAGGGTGCTATTTACCTCATTTTGGTTCTTTATTTTTACTTGTTATTTCTTCCATGAATTAGAAACCTGCTTAGTACCTATTACATTTTCCTGTTTACTGTAACTTCGAGGAATACGGACAGCAGAGGAAAATGCTGGAAGAGAATAAAGCCCCGCCTTTGCTGTGTTGGCCCATTACCCCTTTGTTGACCCTGCAACAGTCTGTCCCGATCAAATACAACACCAAAGGATGGGGATGGTGGTGTCCCCGCATAACAGGGCTGGGGCTGGGTGGATAGGAGACAAATCCTGGGACCTAGCTCCCCAGGCAGTGACGTCACTTCATGACTCCGTGGCCTGGCTACAGTCGCTAATCACATAAATGCCGTGGAAGGGGACACTGTCCGAGGACCAAGACACAAACCAAAAGTTACTGTCCTTATTATAACTGTCTCCAAATTCAATCCCCCCAACAGTGCAGAATCTCAGATAATCCTATGATTGGGGGGGCGGGTTAAAATGGAAAAATACAAACCTGTTATATTTCTAAGTTTTACCACAGTTTCTTAGGTAATTCAGTGTATGGCTTCGAGGGAAATTTAAGATGCGTGCAAGTTAACAGAATCATGTCTAGAACGTGCGTTCTGATGGACACACAGTCTTCAAGTAAGCAAGCATCCCTGACAGGCTCGGAGGGACAGAACCAGCTACGGTTAACATTCTCTGGACGTGGCCGCCCTCACCGTCCTCCGGATCTGCAAATGGGGCTGGAAATAATGAGGAGCCAGCTTTTGCCACGTGACTTACTAAAGCTGCTCCCTGGGTATCATTTGCGTATTAAGTCGAATATTTATTCTTTCATGTCACAAGGGTATAATCATTAAATTATGGCTACAGTCCACTAAATGCATCTGGGGTAGAAAGAGCTTGAAAGAGCAGGTCCTGAAGTATTTAACACATCTAGGTAACGGGCTGTTTACAGGAGCTGCCTGGGACGCACGTGTGTTTTTGTGACTGGTTTGCTTCACCCCTGCGTATTACTCACTCACCGTCCCCACCAGCAGACCCTCAGCCCCACGATGTGCCCTGCACAATGCCATTTTCGGGGGAATGAAGATGAAAATAAGCAGCCTCAGGGTACTGTGAGATACAGAGCCCAAATTACAAAGCAGGCTGCCGGTGCTACCTTTTATTTTTTCATTTTCATTTTTAATTCTCTTTTTTAATTGTGGTAAAATGCATGTAACATAAAATTTATCAACCCAGCCATTTCTCAGGTGTCCAGTTCAGTGGTGTTAAGGACACTCACAGTGCCGTGCCATCACTCTCCAGAATTCTTCTTGCCTTGCAAGACTCAAACCCGGTGCCCGTTAAACACTAACTCCACATTCACGTCTCCCCCAGCCCCTGGCAATCACCATCCTACTATCTGTCTCTACGGATCTGAGCAGGTCAGGAATCTCATGTAAGTGGAATTAGACAGTCTTTGTCCTGTTTTGTCCTTGAGCTTATTTCATTTAGCATAATGTCCTCGAGGTTCTTCCATATGTCAGAAGTTGCTTCCTCTTTAAGGCTGGATAATACTCCATCGTATAGACGTACTACATTTGTGTATCTATTCCTACACTGATGAATAACTTGCGCTGCTTCCATTTTTGGCGTTCATAATGCTGCTATAAACATAGGCGTACTGTAAATGCTGTCATAAAAAATACGTAAGATGCTGTGGAAGAATTAAGGAAGGGTCTCGTAGAGGCAGATGCATCTGAGTTGACTGAAAATGAGACGACTTTCACCAGCCAGATAACAGAAGGGAAGGGTCTCTGGAGAGAGAGGGGCAGAGTGCACATGCTGGGGACGGGGAGGACAGGAGGCTTTGGAAGAAGCTACACAATACCCATGTGGGAGTTTGGCATGCTGGGAATTGAGGCTGGAGGGCGCCTGGGTGGCTCAGTCAGATAAGCGTCTGCCTTCGGCTCGGGTCGTGATCCCAGAGTCCTGGGATCGAGCCCCACGTCGGACTCCCAGCTCAGTGGGAAGTCTGCTTCTCCCTCTCCCTCTGCCCCACCCCCCTGGCTCATGCTCGCTCGCTCTCTCTCTCAAATAAATTTTAAAAAATATTTACGGAATTGAGGCTGGAGAGGTAGGTGGGGAAAGAGCTTGCTCTGATGTGGGTTGAGGGACCCAAGTCTCACTGCTGACGGACAAAGACACCGGCACGTGCAGGTCACAAATCTCTCAGTGGTTTCCTGCATACATCATCCCCCACCCCCTTGGGTTTCCTTTCATCAACTTTGGGCCCTTTTCTGCTTCCTGCTGGGGGCTCTGGCTCCTGACCCCTGACTGGGTCACAGATTCCAGGCTCTTCTCTGGTGGCTGAGAGCTGGCCATGCAACTCCAGTTCGAGTGGACCTGAGGCCTCGCTATGGTTCCACCCCCCAGCGCACCCAGACTGGGAGCAATCAGGAGGCCCGTAAGGATCAGATCTGTGTTTCAGAAAGAAGCAGTCCACGGGTGGGAGGACAAGGGAATATGGGTTATAGGAGGGCAAGTCTCCGGAAAAGTACGGGACTGAGGGCTGTAAATAGAGGATGCCGTGGGGGAGGAAGAGAAGGATTTGAGAAATACAAAGAAGTAAGAATAGGTAGGAACTAGATATTGAAAACGTTAGTGATGAGGAGCTAGGGTTGACTTCCAGGTCTCAGGCATGAATAATAAGAGTGTCCTGGATCAGCCCACCAAGCACCACGAGGGAGCTCACAACACGAGGAAAGTCCGGGATCCCCATTCCATGGTCAATTTCCAAGACTTCCCAATAGGATCACCAGATCTAATTTATATCCACAGAGGCACCAGGAGCCCCCCTGACATGTTCACCAAGGAGCCAACAAGCAGATGCAGTGTTAAATCTTTTGTGGAAATTTTAAAGAGGCAAGATGTCTTAAACAAACCTTTTCCCTTGATTTAATGAGTGCTGTCAGGTGCTTCAAAACCAGAGGCCCGTCTAAACTGTACGAGAAGTTAACATTATCAAAGACAATCGTGCCTTCTTGGGGCCAGCTCGGCGGAGGGCGCTTCTGGTATTCCCAAGGGGCTTCTTTCTCAAGGTCTGTATATTCCATCACCCTTTCCACTGAAATCATCTGAAAGACAAAGGACACCACATGGCTTAGGAATGGAGGTTCTCACAGGTATTATGAGATTATAAATGAACTGTTGATCTTTTATACTAGCTGGTTAAGAACATCTCAGGTCTCAATATTCCCAAAGGACAGGAGGAAGAGTCTGATGAGGACTTTGATGATTTACAAACCTGTGCACGGTCTTGTAACACTTTCCCTTAGGGCTACTTCCTTCAGCATTACGTTAAAACTAAAAGAATTACAGAAGTAGAGATTTTTAGAGAATGTTAGAGATTTTATTTTATTTTTCCACTTTTCACATCTGAACAAAAAATACAAGGATTTTATCAAAGAAAGGAATACTTGTGGCCAAGAATCCATAATCTGGCTACAGAAGAGCCGTCTGTCTTAGGGGAGCTGAACTGGCTAAGTCATCAAATCTCATTTTAATGATGAGTCACTTTCTCCTCTATCAGAAGAGCACATGGGAAAGATTTCTTTTTCATTGTTTTTCCTCTTTAGGAGAAGGTGCAAATATTCCAAAGAGGAGATAATTTACGTATTGACTAAAGCCTCCAAACAACCATCCCGACACCTTTGACTAGCACATCCCGAGAAGGAGCTTATTTTAACCAGAAAGAAGGGACACCAGCAAATTCAGGTGCTCAACACATACAAGAATAAATGCTAAAATGGGGGAGGGGGCACAAGGGGAGACACCTATTCATTAAACAAACACCCTCAAAACACTGAATTCTTCTTTTATCAGGAATGAGGAATTACCCATTAAGAAACAAAAATAAACAGGCCTCTAAGAAATTAGCTTATATCCTCTCCAGGATTTCAGAACCTCCCTCCTACAGAGAGAGACATTTATTACATTTGAAGACAGTTTGTGGTGAATATAAAACCTGCTGACATAGCACACAGAAGACTGAGAAAAAGATGTATATATTTTATTTTACGTAAACCTTAAACAGATGGAAGGAGGCTCTGAAAAACTTGGTTAGCTACGATGTAAAAATAACAGTTTTAATATTTTACATAAGAAGTGCTTTTATGCCATTTAATGGCAGGGAGACTTGAAAAGGCTCAGAACGTTCAGATAAACATTACCATATTCTCCACTTCGGCGCTTTGCCTCACGCACCACTGGAACATCCCCATGAGTGTGAGCGCGTAGGACAAGACCAGGCCAACCTGCCCAGCATCTACAACAGAAACAGGAAGAAGAAGGGGAATAAAATTAGTTCCATTCTTAACCCCAAGCACAGGTCCTTCCGTCACGTTACCAACAAGATTCCTTGATAATATTTAAGTACATTGTATATAATGATAGTAACAGTTATACTTTTACTATCTGATGATTGAGACCATAATAAAATAGAAAAGTCGCCATAAATTCAGAAAGACTGTTAAGTGAGCTTATTAACCCCCACAGGATTGACACACACTTGACTGTCTGCCACAGGTGAGAAATAATGTCATTATTCAGACTCCCAGCCTGATGGTTTCAAGAGCCCCGTTACCTAATTTCACATACTACGGCCAATATAACCGCAGTTGGAAACCACTAAAAACAAGGCAATGGGTTCTAAGAGCTAGTGCTTTTAAATCTAAACTATTACTCTCACTGTTCCATTATTAAATATTGTGATTCGGCGTTGTTACCAGGGAATAGTTAGGGATAGTGAATGCATGCCATGCACACCAACACCTGCTCATCCGGTACCCACCTGGCAGGGAGGCTAGCATTCTCTCCTGCCGAGTATTTTCTCAACCCAGGGTACCAGGCAGGTAGAGCCAAGAGATCCGAACAGCCCTAATGTGAAAACCTAAAGCCCTAAGATGGACAAAATGCGTAACGGAACACTTGGTTCTCTCCTCACAACGACCAGACGCCACAGCGGGAATGTACAGAAAGTGAGCTGCTACAGCTACACGGTCCTCAACCTGTCTGAAGACAGAAGGAACTCGTCGGGATCCAAACGACAACTCAGCACGGACCACGCTGCTGAATCACACCTGACCTGACACACGGCAAACGCTTTCATGTGATTCATTAGAACCAAACAGTATATGGCATCGGACAAGGTGGCAAGAGTTTAATTTAAGAACTGTAAACGCAGCTATAAATTGTAATCATACCACAAATAGTTCTTCACATCTGTACTTACTTGTTGCCAGAATCAGGGACCCAAAGGCAACAACAATGACCAAGATGGCGCAGATGGCATCCAGACGCACGGCGAACCATCGGGACGTTGTCAGGAACAAGAACCATGCCTCTGGATTTGGGGAAGCATAATAAGCAAAAGGAAGAAGTAGAAAAACCATGTTAACTACTCTGAATGAGGGAGAGCATTTTGCAAGGGTGAGCTCCAGGAGGTTTTTACACAACATGGACAGCAAAGTTCCACACCTGAGGAACCTAAAGGTTCCAGAAAGCTAAGTTCTGACACAGGACGATGTATGGTCCAGGTAAGAATCCGGACAGTGGCTTTGTGGGAAGCATGCACTGAAAAACTCAACCCAGAGATTATAAACAAAAATAAGATCATAATAAAAAACATGAAAAAATGGGCTCATCAGTGCATTTTTCATAGTGCTAGACCTCAACGTGAGGCTTGTCCACTCATGTGGTTTACTGTTCCCAGTTCTGATAGCAGAAAGCACAGCAGCTCCCACGTTGTTTCCAGCACCTTCCATACTTACTAGAGGGCCCTGCACAGTGTTTATTCCTTAGGATCCAGTAGCTCAAGGATCACTTTTGCTAAAAGTACCTACTTGCAGCTTTCAAAATGCCATCTTATCTTCAAAATACAATTAAAGATTGGAAAGATGGGCCAGGATTTTATAAACTTAGAGGAAAATCTGAAGCTTCTACATAGCAAAAAACTTCACAGATACAGAGAATAATATATATCAAGTGGGTAGCAAATCTGATCATCAGGAAACTGATTTCCTCAGGAATTTCTGTCACCCTACATGATCTGACAAAGGAACTGAGAATCTGAACCAAGAATGGCCCACCACCTGTTGTTGTAAATGAAGTTTTATTTGAACACAGCCATGGCCATTTGCTGAGGTAGTATCTTTGCCTGTGTTCCTGTTACAACAGCAACGCTGAAGAGCTGCAATAGACAATCAAGTACACAAAGCCTAAAACATTTACTATCTGGGCCCTTACAAGAAAAGTTCACTGACCCCTGCCCTAAAAGGACAGAAAGTCACAGGGAGTGGTAATGGAAGGACAATGCAAGCCACTGGGATCTCAGGGGAACGGGAAGCACACAGAAGATTCTGAGGAGTCATGGCAGAGAGGAGGGGATGAAGACATGCTGAGGAAGGATGTGGGGCTGGGCCAGCGGCAGACAGAGAGAGAGGAACTGACCACTAAGGACAAGAGAGGGAGCCTATCCCGTTCTTTGAAACCATTTCCAGCAACTTACAGACCTGAATGCAAATCCTGATGAGCGTCAAACAGTTCCTGGAACCTCTCTTCAGTTTTATATGCCCGGATGGTCCAGAGTCCCTGGAGAGAGCACGACAAGTGGGAGAACACCGGACTCCGCGCTGGGGAAGCAGAGACAGACACAAAGCTGTGAGGCTGGGATGTGGGGAAACCAACTGCCTCCCATGCCCTGTGGCTACATGGCCCCCCAAAGAGCACACCCAGAGCTCTGCGACGTCAGGCTGCTTGGGGAAGAAGGGACGGTGCCCCTCCTGGAGACGAACAACATGTCAACCCTCAAACTCCTGGTCACACCACGCTTCATGTTAAAGACCTGAAAATGCAAGTTTCTCTCCGAACCAGTCTTGGACCAAATTCAAATCCTTCCTAGATCTGAATAACTAAATTCTTTCTTTGCTAACTCATTTGTCAAGGTCCTCCTCAGACATGGCCTCCCTCCATAACACTTCCCCGACAGCCCTCTGGGGGGAAATTCTATTGAGTAATTTTTGAGTCACTAACATTCTTAAATTTAATTCTGCTAGAGTACTCACCACACTGAATTATGACTGCCTATCTGTGTGTCCATCTCTGCTATGTGACTATTACTTAAGGGCTGGGATAAAGTCAGCGTATCCCTGAAACTGTAACAGGTGAGTGATGTGTAAGGGTCTGGCCAGCCTGCCATTCTCCCTGCATCCTGGGGCATCTCCCTGTGCCTGCTCCCGTGCCAACAGTCTCTTTCCGGGGTACCGGAGAACCTGGGTATTGCACTGCCCTTGTGCCCACAGGGCCTGGGCAGCCATGGCGTCGTTGAATAGTCTGGACTTTGGCTGGGGGAGCCTGCCCTGCTGGACACCTGGTGTTTGGAGGTCGCTGTGTGACACTAACATCAATCACTCTTCCAGAACCTGACCATGAACTCAGTGGCCATTCTCTTCTGAATAACTTCATGGTGGTTTGGGGCCTGATGTCATCCGACTGGCCATTCATTTCCCTGGCACCTTCTCTAGGAGCACACTGTGTGTGGGCACCAAGGTCTGGCTCCCGCCAATCAGGGAAGAGGTGGGCTACAGGCTGCTGGGCACCATGAATGAGGCCATGACCAGCTATTGTCGGGGCAGTGCTGTGAGCCTGGGACCTCTCTCTGGGATGAGTAATACTTTGTGCTTTATCAGCAGGTAACACTGACTTATTACCTTGTTACCTGTGCACATTCTAAAGAAGAGGTGTTAGTAAAATCCCTGGGTGTTCAGGGCAAGGGCAGATCACTTATCTCTTGAGAGGCTGCAGAGGTTTTATAAAATGATGGGGAGAAACCATTTAGGGGAAAACTCACTTATTTTAGAGCCTGACTCCTTAGCCTGGCATCCAGATGCCTCTCTGTGTGAGTTCAGTCAATGCCTCTGTGCATTTGGGCATTGAAGGTATGGGGGGGGGCAGATGCTGGGTACAAACGTGCAGACACAGGACCTCCTCTTGGAGCTTAGTGACCATGGTCCTCAAGCAATGAAGGAGGAGACTTTTCCGTGTGAGACCCTGGCATTTAGAGAAGATGGGACACGCTGGGCTGTGGGCCTCTTTCCTGCCTGGGATATCTGACTGGGATATTAACCGTTAAGGGCCCTCACCTAGGATACTGCTTTAAGGAAAAAACCTTCCCTGAACTGAGGCATGAGCTAACATTTCCCCTCGTATCTACTTTAGGCAAAGAGCCTCAAGTGAATTCAGTGGTGGTTTGGACCGTCCAGGTTGTAGGTTTCTGATCTAGGATCCACACCACCCTCTCTCTTCATTATACTGAGGAACCTTTAGCCTTTATGCATTTTAGCTTCCATTAAATTTGTAATTTTAAAACAATAATATGAACATAAGGGACCAAGGCCATGCTCTAAATAAATAAGGCTGAAGGTTCTGAACAGGCCTTTTTTTGCACTCCCTAGCAAATGCCCAAAACATAGTCAATGTGGAAACAGGGTGCTTAGCAAGATGACTCAGGAGAGTTCCAGGCCCATGACTCTATCAAGAAAGTACCAAAAGTCTTGAGCGAATGTTGGGACATAAACGGTTTTATCACAGACAACATTTCTGAGAAGGAAGGAGATGTGGCCATTCACTCAAGGAGAGACCTTGAATGAAATGCTTCCGTGTGGCCATCCTCACTGGCTTCCCTCATCAGCAGATCAAGGTTGTGACTGATCTTCCCTGGCAAGGTTTCAGGGCAGGGTCGACTTCAGAGATCAGGGGCTGTCCCGGCCTTGAACACCAGGGAACCCAAAGACCACATCACCAAGTTTACCTCAGACGCAGGAGTTACAAGTGGTAGAGCAGGGTTCAGTACCAGGGAAAGGCTATCCTGTTCTTTTACCCACACACTCAGGATTCAGCGGGATGCCAGGATGATGAACTGGAGGGTCTGCAATGAAAATTAACTGGCCCCGTGGAGGGAAATGGAAAGCCAAGGCCCTGGTATATTCTCTTGCCCAATATAACGCCTTTCTCCCCACAATGACTGAGCTGGCCATCCTGAAGCAGACCTCTAGAGGACCCATGGTGCTAGCCAGCAGTTTGACAAATGCAACCCTACCTTTCACGAGACTGACGACTGCGTGTCCCACGCCCCTGAGGACTCTGTGGGACACACCCTACAAGGACTGCAAACCCTCCTCAGGAGGGAGAGGGCAGGGAACTGCCTCAAGGACCCGGCCAACAGCCCTGCTGTAGGTTATCATTCACGTTAGGTGAGCCCTGCTGGTTGTCACGTTCTTAATTCCCTCATGTTCAAGGTTCTAGCACCTCTCCATGTGGCCAGGAAGCACTTCACAGCCATCAGCGCAAACAATCCTCACGAGAGCCCCAGAGGGCAGGTGCGATTACATATTTGACAGAGGGCAAAGTAGGCAGAGGGATTAAGAACACTGGCCAAGTAGTAAATTAACTAAGTGGTAGAGCTGGGGGTCAGACCCAGCTCTTATTCCCAATGCTATGCTTTTTAATCACTGCCACAGTGTCTCAGAGGGAAAATAATCAGGTTAAATCAAGATGCCAACATGCAACTAAATGCATTTTTCTCCAGACTTTGTAGTTTACGTTTAGAAAACCCCAAAAATCATCCTTAGTGCATCTCCAGTAGCCTATCCATTACTGTGTATCTTATTAAGCACCTGGAAATCCAGCACGAGAACTAACAACAGCAGACATGAGTGTCTATGGTCTGAAACACGGGACACATGGTTAGCCCTCCCCAGCGATGCTCATGGCAGACATTGCTAGTTGATCACAGTACCCTTACACACGGAATTTGGATGTAGCTTCATAACTCAGGCATTGCCAAACGATGAGAGCTGGCTAGGATTCTGGTTTTATGCACTTCTTTATGATTGAATGGCTACCATGCTCACTTTTGCGAAAATGGGAAACCATTATGATCACAACTGTGTATGTCATTAAAGTGGCTTAAATGTTGGCCTGAGGTTTCAGAGGCAGCTGGGCAGTACTATCTGAAAATCATCCTCGGGACTTCAACAGTCCTTTCAAAGCACAAGGAGGAAGCAGATTTACGCCTGGTAGCCACAGCAATCAGGTATCCTCCTTTTATCCTCCTTTTTGCTGGTGGGTCCAGCAGCAGCCGCAAGAAATACTCACTTACTGCTTAGAGAAAAACAAAAGAATTGTTATTTATGGCACAGACCTGTGACCCAGATAGATGACGACAAACAGTTCTAATCAACTGGCTGCCAACGTTTGGTTATCTGGGTGCGTGGAGGTAGGAATATCTGTACTTAATGTATTGTTGTAGCCTACTGGGGTGCAGGAATATTCCACGTTATTTCCAAATATCCTACAGGGGCCATGCTAACGTTCTCACAATCTCCAGATCAAACCCTAGGATAAACCCTATGCTGTTTCTTGAAAAAGACTCAGGAGAGCCCCTTCTCTCTTATTCCAGAGACCCCGTTTGAATAAACCTGAGACCTCCTTTAGAACAAGACTGATGACAACAGACTCCATTTCATGAGTGGCCTCCAATCCTAAATGTCTGAAGCCTTGTTGTTTACACAAAAGACTGGCTGGAGCTCATCACTTATTCTTCAACCTTCTCCACATCCCGCCATGGTAACATCACATCAGCCCGATGGTCCACACATCTGGACAACACTGCTTTGCTGCCCCAAGGAAACACCCCACAAAACCACACTTCACGGTAGTTTAGCTGGTTCTCAGAGGACTGAAAAACTTTTCTATAGCTTTTATGAAATCAATGCCCATTATCCTTTATGCAAACGCTTATGATAAATCCCTCTCAAAAATTTTTATTAACCAGGGCGCCTGGGCGGCTCAGTCGGTTAAGCGTCCAACTCTTGATTTCGGCTCAGGTCATGGTCTCTGGGTCATGAGATCGAGCCCCGAGTGAGGCTCTGTGCTCAGTGTGGAGCCTGCTTGGGATTCTCTCTCTCTCTCTCTGCCCCTCCCCTGCCCATGCTCTAAAACAAAACAAAAAAAAGAAACATGCATACATCATAACAAAAAAACTGTATCCTGATGAACTTGTATTTTTCCACTTGGTAGATCAGAGAACCATGAGACCCAATGTTTCTCTTTTTAGCTTGGCGTCCAGAAAGCTAAGGTGGTATTAATTTGCAGTGACTATCCACAGTTGAGGTTTCTGATACAAACATCTTCCTTTTTTATGTTTAGGTCTTAACACCCCGCCCTTTTTTTTTAAAGATTTAATTTATTTATTTGACAGAGAGAGAGAAAGCGAGAGAGGGAACACAAGCAGGGGGAGTGGGAGAGGGAGAAGCAGGCTTCCCGCTGAGCAGGGAGCCCGATGCGGGGCTCGATCCCAAGACCCTGGGATCATGACCTGAGCCGAAGGCAGACGCTTAACGACTGAGCCACCCAGGCACCCCCCCCCTTTTTTTAAATACAACAATCAACACTCCTTATGATTTGTTTTAGTAATAATGAAATATGTTTGTGCATTAATGAGATAAGCTCTGAACTACTTCATCCTCTGTAATTAACCGTGTTTTCCCATTATTCCAAAACTAAGAAGTTGTATAGAGAACATACTAAATGTATACTGAACAGAACCCTCTCCTGTGTCCTCCCAAGGGAATTATATTCAGGATCCATTTATAGGAACAGCCTAAGGGGAGGGGGGGAACGTCAAACAGTGTGGCATGACAGGAAATACTAGTGATAATAAAGAGTAAGACTGAAAATAACAGTGCTTATCTTTTCAGAACATTTAACAACCGCAAGTTTTTTTTGCCATTTTTTGAGTGTGTGGTAGTAATGTATTTCTCAAATGTATCACTTCTGACATATGACACCTTCTTCTCCTTTCCCTAATCTTTCCCTTTCTTTGTCATTTCTAGACCCTTCAGGGGAAGAAAAATTCCGTATTTTCGCTTTGTATTAGTTCCAACATGAAATATTTCTTTAAAAACGTTGAGTACCTGCTCTATGTTAGGAAGTACATCATGACCGAGACAGAAATGGCCCCTATCTTCATGGTGCTCACATTCCAGTGGAGCTTTAATGCACAGACATCCCTGTCCCTTCCTGGTGTCCCTGGCAAAGCTGCCCCTGTCCCTTCCTGGTGTCCCAGGCCACCAGCACCATTTGTTCCAAGTGCCACATTGACTCACGTGGACACAGTATTCGATGATTTAATGTTAATTTGGAGAAAAAAAAATCTGGAAGATAGAGTCTGCACAGTTTCAGGGGCCTCCTTAATTACAGCATGAATGGAAGTGAGCCCGCATCACCATCCCAACCTGAGAGCCTCTGTACTCACTTGTAGATTCCAGGCGTTTGACGTCTCTTGACGTTTCTAAGAAATATCGCCGAAGAACAAAGAAAAGGATGCCAAGGGGAATCAGAGGTATCGCGATCCACGGGATCACCGCCACCGCCACGCCCACCACACCAAGAACTTGTAGAAACGTCTGAAATAGGGAAAATAGATACAGAGGCCTTCTTATGAAGAATTCTCTTCAAACATAGACTGTAATGGGTTGTTTTGTTCGGATTCAACTCCTTTCTTCCAAAGACTTGTTGGAATGACAGGGAATGCTTTCCCATCAAAGAAATAACAATATGATAGGTGGTCCTGATGATAGTTATTGCATACTTGCAACGTGCCAAACACAGTAAGAAACTTTCTAGATATGAGTTCTTTTACTATGCTCAGTAGCCCTAGAGGAGTGGCATTACAATCTTCCCTATTTAACAAATGAGAAAGTTTGAGACTCAGAGCAGGACTTGAATCCCAAACTATCACGGGTTGGTAGATATTATCAGGGAAATCAGCAAGTGGGAATCACAGAGGAGGAATCCATAAGACTCAACTATACATGTAGGGATAAAGAAGTGGTTAATTACAAATTCAGTGGAAAAATTTAACTGTTTACCTTTGGAAGTGGGGATTCCTCTTTCTTGGCTTTCTATCCACAATTAACACTTACTGAGTGCTCACTGCGTACAGGACTACCCATTATATATTTCATGTGTATTAACTCATTTAATCCTCAGAATCGCCCTACAGAATACTAGTACTATCTCATTTTACAGACGGAGACTGAAGCACAGGGAGAGGAAAAGCAACTTGATCAAGACTGCAAAGCATTAAGTCACTGAGACAGAGAGCCTACATCATTAGCCATCATGATATATTTAAGCTGGTCCTCAATATAATGCAACTTTTTATTGTTCAGGAATACATTCTTGACTTAATTGAGCCCCCTAATTTGTCCTTAATTTTTCCTCTAAAGACCTTACTTAAGGAATTTCAGAGTTCATCAGCATGCCTCATAAAGAAAGAGAAACACAATGCAACCCATTTTTGATATTTCTTAGAAATCTGATGAAGATTTTTGATAATAAGGAAATGCAAGGTCTTAAAATTTTTTTAAGTTTTATCATCTGGGCCAACAGACACATGAAAAAGTGCTTGACATTACTAATCATGAAGGAAATGCAAATCAAAATCCACAATGAGACATCATCTTCTACCACTCAGAATGGCTAGTATCAAAAACACAAGAAATTACAAATATTGGTGAGGATGTGGAGAAAAGAGAACTCTCACGCACCATTGGTGGGAATGTAAATTGGTGCAGCCACCGTGGAAAACAGAATGCAGGCTCCCCAAAAAATTAAAAATAGAAATATCATGTGATCCAGCAACTCTACTAACTGGGTATTTACCCAAAGAAAAGGAAAACACTAATTTGAAAAGAAACGTGCTCCACTATATTTTACCACAGCATTATTTCCAATAGTTAAGCTATGGAAGCAGCCCAAGTGTCCCTCAATAGATGAATGAATAAAAAAGAATGAGGTCGTGCCATTTGTGACAACATGGAAGAATCTAGAGGGCATTATGCTAAGTGAAGTAAAGTCAGACAGAAACAAATATTATATGATTTCACTTATATGTGGAATCTAAGAAGGAAACAAAAAGCAGAAATAGATCCATAAATACAGAGAAATGATGGTTGCCGGAGGGGAAGGGGGTTGACAGGCAAAATGGGGGAAGGGGAGTGGGAGATACAGGCCTCCAGTTATGGAATGAATAGGTCACAGAGATAAAAGGTGTGGCATAGGGAAGAGAGTCAATGGCACTGCTGTGGTGTTGTATGGTGACAGATGGGAGCCATACACGTGAGCACAGCCTAAGTGCAGGGCGGGAGCATCACTACATTGCACACATGAAACTAAGGGAACACGGTGTGTCAACTATACTTCAATAAAACAAAGGCTAATCCTTGATGCCCCATTTTTATAGGCCAAGCCATCATATTTCTGAAATAAAGATTTCAAATGAAAATATGACAAAAAATTGTTTTACTGCCAAAATAACAATAAATTTTGTCTTCTGGATATTAAATTTTCTATCATTAGGATAAATATTTACAATCTTTATTTCAAAGGCTAATGATGGTAACAAGAGCAGGCGCCACGTGTCAGGTGTGAACTGCACACACGGAGCTGAGTGGGGTTCTAGGAACACTCAATCATGACCTCGATCCCAGGAGATCATTTTACCTTGGGAAATGATATTGGTTAAAAAGACCAGGAAGCAGGGGGCACCTGGGTGGCTCAGCCGTTGAGCGTCTGCCTTCGGCTCAGGTCATGGTCCCAGGGTCCTGGGATCGAGCCCCACCTCGGGCTCCCTGCTCGGCGGGAAGCCTGCTTCTCCCTCTCCCACTCCCCCTGCTTGTGTTCCCTCTCTCACTGTCTCTCTCTCTGTGTCAAATAAAAAAAAAAAAAAAAAAAAAAAGACCAGGAAGCAAAGAAACCCAAGTCACTGCATGATGCTAACTGAAGTATCCATCTTTGTCAGGAAAAGTAGGACATCATGGTGCATGACTTCAGGGGATATGAATGCAAACAACACTTCGCATCTGCCTGCTAGGACACTGGGGTCGTCAAGTGGTGGGAATGGGCGAGTTCGCATGGCATGGGCCAAGGCCTCCGAAGTTTGTGAACTCAGATGGATACAAACCCAGAGCCATGTGCACAAGCCACAGAGGGCTGTGGAAATACAGGGAAGAATCCATGAACACAGTTTAGAAGGTTCCGTGACTTATGACCGAATTTCACAGGCCAGTTTAACAAACAAAGAGCGGCAATGAATAACTTGCAGTAGTAATCACAGCTGACAGACACGATGCCCAAGAGGGAGCCGGGCTGCAAAGGTTAACCTAGGTTGTTCTCTGGTCTCTCAGAAGGCGCCAGCCAGGGCAGCAGGCCCCAGGGCACATCTCCGAGGAAAGGATTAGCAGGGTAATGCCTGACAGAGACACAGGTTATCATCTCCCAGCTATTTCAAATCAGTTTTCTCAGAGCATCCTCACAACCAGCTTCTGAATGAAAAAAGTAGGAGTTGTCATTTCCATTTGCAGATAAGGGATATGAAAGCTAGGAGGTTAAGTGGTGGTCCCAAGTTCTCCCGGGATGTTGCTGTGTTACGGAGAAAGCCAGGAACAGTGCCTGGGCAGGGAATCCTGCAAGCAGCAGGTGCATGGGGGAAGGAGGAAACTTCCAGAACTATGAATGTGTGGACAGGAGCCCCGGGGAATCAAACTGCATTATTTTGATGTAGACTCATGTGCTTTTATGGTTTCTGCCAGTCCCCAATGTGGTATCCATACAAAACCCAAAGTGAAGAGGCATGGAATTCTGAAGGAACAAAGTCCAATCATAAATGGAGGAAACAGGGCTGTCTGGGCCTCTCTGCTTTCATACCTACACCTGACCAATTTCTGACAGCTACTGTATTAACTGATGTATCCCACCCTCTTACACCAACTAGGAAGCCAAGCTTCTTCCTTCACGCTCATGAAGGGGGGTCCTTCTAGCTCCTTCTATGTCTGGTCTTAAGTAATCACTAGGCTTGCCACTATTAGTTGTCAGGAAAAAAAATATGAGATGTTGTTAATCATAAAAACATACAAATTTACAATTTTTCGGATGCCTGGGTGGCTCAGTGAGTTAAGCATCTGCCCTCAGCTGAGGTCTTGGTCCCAGGGTCCTGGGATCAAGTCCCGAGCTGGGCTCCCTGTCCAGCGGGGGGAGTCTGCTTTTCCCTCTCCCTCTGCCCCTCCCCTTGGCTTGTGCTCACACTCTCTCTCTCAAATAAATAAAAATCTAAAAAAAAATTGACAATTTTTCCAGCAGACTAACATCATTTCATTGAACAATTATTCACCTGTTCCAACTACCTGGCTCTCCCTAGGGTGGGGTCCTTTTATGGCTAACCCAGCCCAACAAATTACCTGGGCAGCAGAGGTAAGCTCAAAACACAGGGCTCCACTGGGGCTGTACCAATGCTCTCTTTTCTTGGGTAGCCATTGAGGACCACTAACTGCTGCTACTCTCAGAAACTCCCAAGTTAGGTTAGGTCTTTCAGATTTGATGCCCCCAAATTCTGAAGCAATTCCAAGAGGGTTTCTGTAAGAGTTTATTTCTATTTGTGGGTCTTGCTATAGCCAGCCTCACAGTGAATTAGTTGTTATACTATACTGTAAAAACATAATGTGCAGGTTTACATTTATACATACTTACGTATAGACATATATTAATCTTTTACTGCCAGCAAACTTTTTTTAAGTAATCTCTGTGTCCAACGTGGGGCTCGAAATCACAACCCTGAGATCAAGAGTGTCATGGTTTACCAGGTGCCCCCTGCAGGCAAACTCTTTATGGAAGTTGGCAAGGGACAAAAACGGTATCCAAGCAAAAAAGGTAATATTCTGAAGGGGGAAACAGAAGATTCTGGTGGACAACAAACCCCTATCCCTTCCTTGAAGGGATCTCATTTCTTCCTTCCATATTCTCAGGAATTCCAAGGAGCCTAATGCAAGGTACACACTCATTTTCTCCCATCTGATTGGATTCCAAGCCTATTTGATGACCCACGCCCTCAGCCAGTGCTTCTGTGCCTCTGATCATGCAAAGGCACAAAGAGACAATGTTCTACACAGCAAGAAACACACTGACCCAGAAGCACCTGAGCCAATCCTTGATGCCCAAGATCTAAGGGTCATCGTTATTTGGATAGGCTTGCATCCCAACTGGAACATACCAGTTAGGGACTCAATCCGAAATCTCTGAACCCACAGGAACAAATACAAACAATTCTTGTATGTTGTTCACTTCAGAGGACATGTGACTTTTTCTAATTCAGAGTAATTCTGCAGCTTACAGAGAAGGTCAGCCAAGGCCTGGAGGGAAACTGCATTCGCCTGGCACTGTGCTAGCTGACAGGGTCTAGGACAACCCTCTTGAATAGGAACAGGAGAAGTAACCCATTTCACCATTTCATCTTCACTGGGATATCCCACCAACATAAAAGGCTGAGGGGAGGTAGTGGGAATTAAATGAGATAATGTATATAAAGTGCCTAGCAGTCCAAGCTTAACATCCTAAGCACCATTATGATTACCCTTTCGTGTGCTCTGGAAGCCAGGACCAGAAGAGGAGGGATGCTGCATTAACAGATTTATGGGCCCAAAGAATCTTAAAAATATCATGGAAGTTGGATCCTGAGACATGGCTCACTCTAACCACTGGCGCAACTTAGTACTACCCAGAGACTCATCAGAGCAGAAGTTATTGCCCCCTGCATGTGGTGATGTGAGTGAGTACCAACGTGACTGAGGCTTTTCTTTGGCTATCATATCTGAGGTCTATTTTGTGTGAATATGCACGTTTGAAATAAGATGACCAATAAACCTCATATGTATTACATTTTCGGTCCTCTCTGTTTTCACCCCTCCTGTAGGCCTCCCAAAGATAACCTCAGGATAATGGAGGCAACTCAACATTTTTTGAGATTTTTCTTGTCTTATTCCGTATTCTTCTTCTGCTTCAAGCCTCACTTGTTTGTGAAGACTTCCCGCCCTGAAACTGCTCAGCATGTCTGGGACAGTAAGGAAAAAGGAGGAGAATCTCCGAATCAACCAAACCAAACCAAACGCCAGATTATTCAATATGGCCAAAGGAAGAGACCAACTTGGCATCTTCTATTTATTTCATGCATCATGAACCAGTGTTGGTATCAAGAGAAATACAAAAGCAAGATTTTGTGCACTATTGACTCCCAGGAGATTTAGCGGTGTCCACTGCAGGCTGGCCTTCTTGGTAAACAACCACACTGGTTCGGATACCAGGAGGACCCTGTCCCCGTCCCCTGTGGAACAGATGCCTAAGGAGCCTCTCTTCCTCAGAAAGGAAGTGTCCTATGAGCCGCCGTTCTTTCTGATTAAACCACATGGGCATCTAAATAAACTGTTAATGCAGTTTACAAAAGCAATAAAGGAAAAAACAATGCTTATGAAAAAATTTAACTGCTTTGTTTGAAAAACTGCCCAGTTACAAATCTTGAGAAAAACGACATTGCTTTGTTGCTAGTGCCGATGGCAAATTTCCTCATAACACTGAAGAAAATCTCCATATCTCCTTAACAACCAAAGAAAGAGGGCGCCTGGGTGGCTCCGTCCTTAGGCGTCTGCCTTTGGCTCAGTTCATTCTCCCAGAAGCCTGGGATGAGCCCCGCATCAGGCTCCTTGCTCAGCAGAAAGCCTGCTTCTCCCTCTCCCACTCCCCCTGCTTGTGCTCCCTTTCCTGCTGTGTGTCTCTCTGTCAAATAAATAAATCTTTGGGCGCCTGCGTGCCTCAGTCGTTAAACATCTGCCTTCGGCTCAGGTCATGATCCCAGGGTCCTGGGATCGAGCCCCACATCCGGCTTCCTGCTCCGCGGGAAGCCTGCTTCTCCCTCTCCCACTCCCCCTGCTTGTGTTCCTGCTCTTGCTATGTCTCTCTCTGTCAAATAAATAAATAAAATCTTAAAAAATAAATAAATAAATAAATCTTTAAAAACAAAAACAAAATAAAACAAGGAAAGATACAATTGCCTTACACACACACCCCCCCCGCCCCCCCGCCAACACCAACAATGGATAACATTCCGCAAGGCTTGCCATGTGTCCAAGCTCTTCGGTATTTCACATGCTTTATGTCATTTCATCCACACATTCAATCAGAGCAGGAGGGATTATCACCTCCACCCACAAAGAAGGAACTGATGCTCACTGATGCTCAGAGAGGTTTAGGGATTTGTCCAAAGTTAATAATAATTAATAATAATTAATAGTAAATTAATTATTATAATTATAATTACAATCTTATAATCTTATAATCTCTGCATGATATTGCACTCCATATAAAGATTCATACTTTAAAATACCTAAATACACTCCTGTTTTATGTTTTCCCTTTCTTTTGCATTGTCCAGGTTTTGTGGGGTTTCTTGTGGTTGTATCTGGTCTTTCCCATGAGGTGCTCAGTCCTAGATTCCCAGCTCCTAGGGAAGAGCAGCCTGCTCATCTCACAGAGCAGAGCTGATCATTAAAAAGGTCCTAAAAATGCTTGCTAATAGAACACACAAACACATGTTGATTTAAGAAATACTGTTTGAATAAGGAAAAAAAAAAGTTTCATAAGATGAGGTGTAAGCCCAGAAAGCAAACGGATTTGGGGGAAGTTGGGGAAGAGCCAAATTTAACTGAAATAAATACACAAAACCCAAAAACACAAAATGAGACTATTCTACATGCTTCGTATTTGTATTTGGATGGTGCTGAAAACAGTTTCCCCAGGACGTGTCTTCCTCTAGAATTAATACTGTATCCCTCACCTTACAGATTTTAAAGTATTTCTTTCACAAGCACAAGTAATAAAAAAAGGACTGGTTTGTCTGTTTAGCATTTAACGACCCAACTGCTTACAGCCCTGTAGGAATTCCTAGGTATCTACCCACAATTTACTTTAAACTTAATTCCATGGGAGTCTGTTCCTGCTAGTCTTTGTGAAGCTTGTGCCAAGGAACATGTTTCCTATAAACAGCAGTAAAAATGTATTCTTCTTATTTTATGCAAATAAATATGTCATCCATACTTCTGGCTCACCCCATTCTTATTTGAACTCTTGCTTGCTCTCAGGCTTCTATTAGGCACAAAGTGAAATATGTATTTAATCAGAGGGCCACTTAGTCAGTAGACAGTACTTTTATTATGTGTTTACAGTATTAAAAAATAAAATCAGGATCATTAAGATTGCTAACACCTCAAAGGAATTTCAAAGCTTTGAATTCTGCTGTCAGTCAGACTCTTATAAATTCTGTTCCAAGTTCTGATAAGTACAAATCATCCAGATTGCCTTAAACGATTACTGATTTTGCAGAAGATAGGACTTACGTGCAATAAACAAAGCAAGATTCACTTCTTGGCAAGAAAACACGGCAAGATTTTCTTCTGATTTAGAGAGAAGAAAAAAAACGATGCCTAGTTTTTAATCAGTAAGCTGTTTACTGATGTGGGTGTAGGAGAGATTCTTCTACCTATTTATTCTGGAAACATATGAGATAAAAAAAATAAGCTTTCAATGAAATGACTATCACACAGATTATGCTGCTGCCTAATACAAGATTCTTGTGGAAGCAGTAAAATTTTGAACAGGCTATACAAACTCAATCTATTAAGAACTAAAATGTAATTCCCATCACCTCCTCATTACTCTTCAATTACTGGATATATAAAAGCAAAGGGAAAAATATAGAAGGCTCCTAAATATAAGCTACTAACCCTTAACACCAACCTATGGTTCATATTAAGTCTGCAGGTGTAAGGGACATGCTTTTACAGGCACCTTGCCTGTCTTGGGGAGTTGAGAAATCAACTCTGGTTCCCAGAGCCCTCCTTTGTCACTTGTCTCTTTTGACTTCACCCAACTCAATCAGCTCCGTTACATCAGAACTTTATGGAACACTGGTGTGTCTTATTTGTATGAAGACATCTATACAATCTCTCTTTAAGATTAAACTTTTCTAACTTTCCTTTACTTGAGATACACTAATCACTCCTTTCACCCACCATTTGTTGGTCTTGGATGTTTTTGTATCCACACCAGCTCTTAATCCTGAGTCATAGCTAACGCCACTGAGAAGTGGATGGGTGGTGTTAGGCTTACAATTTATTAACCAACACAATAGAAAGCATTAGGAAAACACAGTGCACTTCCTCCCTTTTTCTTTTTTCTTTTTTACCTTCAGCGTATCTCCCTGGTCAATAGCTTCCTTTCTACCTTTTCTTACTTTTATAGCTTATTTTGAAATTCAAGGATGGAGACCATTTATATGCTTTTAAAAGGCACACCTTAAAAATAAAGGTGGAAAGAAAAGGTTGGAAAATGGTATCCCATGAAGACACTAACCCAAAGAAAGCTGGAGTATCTATCTCTACCACACCAAATAGAAACGTTTAAGTTAGGATGCATTCCTAGAAATAAAGGAAAACATTTCAGAAGAATACTTGGTCAATTTATCTATAAGATACATTAAAAAAAAAAAATACCTAAATTTATATACACCTAATAACACAGCTCCAAAATATATAAAGTAAAATCTGACAGAACCCAGGAGAAACAGACAAATCCATAACCATAGTGGGGGATTTTAACCAACATATCTCAGTATCTGATAGAATAAGCAGATAAAAATAAAAACATAGAGGATGTGAAAACATGAGCAAACTTGATCTGATTGAGATACAATACTGCAGCCAATAACTGTACAGTACATCCTTTTCAACTAAATAATATACTATGCTATAAAGCAAATATCAACAAACTTCAAGGGCCAGAAATTACACAGAATATATTTTGAACTAAATGTATTTAACAAAAAAATCCATTACCTAAATATAACCAGAAAGTCACTAAACATTTGGAAATTCAGTAATACACTTCCCTAACATCTGGTTCAAAAAAATTATAATAAAATTAAAAAGTATCTTGATATAAAAGAAAATAAAAATCTGCTAACATTAAAATTTGAGGTCTGCAACTAAAGCTGTGGTTAGGGTAAATTTCTATCTTTAAATTTTTTTTTTTTAAAGAAGGACTATGGGGGATACATGGGAAATCTCTATCTTTCTCTTATATTTGCTGTGAACCTAAAGCTGCTCTAAAAAAAATAAAGCCTTATTAAAGGGAAAAAAAAAAAAGTCTACAAGTCAAGGGTTTAAGAGGTATCTTAAGAAAAACAACAGCATATTAAATAAAGTATACAGAAGAATGAAAGAGAAAAGTAGACATTAATGAAACAGAAAACTAACTTCCAAGGAGAAAAATCAACAAACCCAAAGCTTGACTCTTTAAAAGCACCAATGAAATTAATACACCCTTACCAAGACTGATCAAGAAAAAAAAAGGGGAAAACAACCATTATCATGAATTAAAAGGGGATAACACAGCACAGGTATTAAAAAGAGCATAAGATAAACACTGTCCTGATAAATTTTTAGAAGAATTTTGTAAGGCGGCTCCATGCTGGGCAACGTGGCACCTGAACTCACAACCCCGAGATCAAGACCTGAGCTGAGATCAAGAGTCCAATGCTCAACTGAGTCACCCAGGCACCCCTAAATTACAAAGTTTTTTGTTTGTTTGTTTGTTTGTTTTAAAGATTTTATTTATTTATTTGACAGAGAGAGACACAGCGAGAGAGGGAACACAAGCAGGGGGGTAGTGGGAGAAGGAGAAGCAGGCTTCCCACCGAGCAGGGAGCCCGATGTGGGGCTCGATCCGACGACCCTGGGATCATGACCTGAGCCGAAGGCAGACGCTTAACGACTGAGCCACCCAGGTGCCCCCTAAATTACAAAGTTTTACTGTAAAGGAAAAATTTCTTGAAAAATTATGTAGAGACTGACATAAGAAGAGAAAATCTGAATAATTCCGTATCAATTTAAAAATCTGAATGCATAATTTTGTAACTTCCCATCGAAGTTTTAGGCCCAGATGGCTTCACAAGTAGATTATGCAAAAAAATTATACCAAATTCTTTCAGAGAATTTGGTCCACGTTCATCATGATATAAAAACCACACAAAGGGGGGCATCTGGGTAGCTGAGTCGGTTAAGCATCTGACTCTTGATCTTGGCTCAGGTCATGATGTCAGGTCACGAGACTGAGCCCCTGTGTTGGGCATGGAGCTTGCTTAATATTCTCTCTGTCTCTCCCTCTGCCTCTCCCCCCCCACCCTGGGTGCATGCATGCACTCTCTCAAAACAAATAAACAAACAACAAAAAAACCCATATACACACACACAAAGAAATTTTAAAAAAGAAAAATTATAAAACAAACTGCCTTGGGAACACTAAACAATATACCAATAAACTCAATCTAACAATATAAAAAGGATGCTCATGTCACAATCAAATTGGCCTAGGCAAGCCAGAAATCCGCAGGGCAGGAGATTAGAAAGATGGGCTGGAACTCTTGGGTAGAAGATGATAGTGTTATCCACAAGCAGAATTTGTTTTTCTTCAGGGAAGCTTTAGCTCCCAAGGCCTTTCAACTAACTGAAGCAGGCCCACACAGACTGGCGAAAATAATCTTCCTTAAAGTCAACTGATTATGGACTCCAATTACATCCACAGCAACCCTCAGATTACTTTCTGATTGAATAACTGAGGACTGTACCCTAGCCAAGTGGACACCCAAAACTGACCATCAAGAAGAGGAAATACTTCCCATTTTGTTTTTATAAGGCCCATATAACTCTGATACCAAAAGCTGACAAAATATCTCAAGGAAAAGCAAATTGATGGCCAGTATCCCTCATGAACAATTATACAGGAATTCTCGACAAAGTATTAATAAATTGAATGTAGTGATACATGAATAAAATGTGACAAGATGATCAAGTGGTGTTTACTCCAGGAATATAAGGTTAATTTAACCTGTAAATATCAACTGGTATAACGTATCATGTTAAAAGAGTAAAGGCGAATAATCATGTATCTGAAGAGATGTAGAAAAAAAATTTGTTGAAATTCAACATCTGTTCTTTAAAAAAAGTAAAAAGTAACTCTCACCAAATGAGGAATTTTAAAAAAACTTTTAAAATCTGGTAACAGATATCTACCCCCAAAATTGCAGTTAACATCATTCTTAAGAGAAAAATATTAAAAGATTTTGGTTTAAGATTATGAGACAATCTTATCTCACCATTTCTATTCAACACTGTACTGAAGCTCTAGCTCTCCATCCACAGCAGTAAGTTAAGAAAAGGCAAAACAAGTCATATATTTTAAATAAAGAAGTAAAACTATTATTATGAACAGCTGACATGATTGTATAAGTAGAAAATTCTATAGAAAAAAAACAAAACAAACACCAACTCCAGGAAATGCAAAATGAGCTCACAAGTTCAATGATACAATGCCGATTTACATAAATCAGCTGTGTTTCTGTACATTAGCAACAAGCAATTGGAAAATGATATTAAAAACAATCCCACAAGTAGAATTAAAAAACATCAAATAATCAGGAATAAATTTAACCAGGAGTGCAAAATTTTTATACAAAAATCTACAAAACACTTCTAAAATTAAAGAAGACCTGTACAAGAGGAGATATAAACCACATTCATAACTGAAAGATTTAATATAGTTAAGATTCACAGACCCCTCAAATTAATCTACAGCTAAAAGGAAGTATCAAAATCCCAGCAGGCTTATTAAAAAAACAAATTAAAAGGCTTCTAAAATTTATACGTAAAGGATCTAGAACGATCAAAACGATCTTGACAAAGCAGTACAAAGTTACTAAATTTCAAGTCTTACTAAAAGGTGCAACAACCACAACCGCAGTGTGGGGTGTAAGGATAGATAAACAGATCAGTGGAACAAAATAAAGAGACAGACTTGCTCACAAACAGTCAAATGATTTTTAACCAAGGTGTAAATGCATAAAAGTCTTAACAAATGTGAATAAAATAACCGGGGAGAGGGCGCCTGGGTGGCTCAGTTGGTTAAGCGACTGCCTTCGGCTCGGGTCATGATCCTGGAGTCCCGGGATCGAGTCCCACATCGGGCTCCCTGCTCAGCAGGGAGTCTGCTTCTCCCTCTGACCCTCTTCCCTCTTGTGCTGTCTCTCATTCTCTCTCTCAAATAAATAAATAAAATCTTAAAAAAAAAAAAAAAATAACCGGGGAGAAACAAACAAACAAAAATGAACCTCATTTGATACACAAAAATTAATACAAGATGCCTCAATTTTTAAAAAGGTAGAACAAGAAAGTTTCTTCACACCCCTTAAAGATACAAAAAGATTTCTTAGGACACAAAAAACATGGACTACAAAAGAGAGGAAGGGAAAAGGCAAAAACATCTGACTTCACAAAATTAAAACTTGTTCTTCATTAACAATATAAAGAGGCAAACCACAGACTGGAAGAAAAGTATTCAAAAAAGGCCCAGATTAAACTAGCATTTTTAAAAAACTAGTATTAAGAAATATATACAGAGGAGGTCGGCACCTGGGTGGCTCAGTCATTAAGCGTCTGCCTTCGGCTCAGGTCGTGATCTCAGGGTCCTGGGATCGAGCCCCACATCGGGCTCCCTGCTCCGCGGGAAGCCTGCTTCTCCCTCTCCCACTCCCCCTGCTTGTGTTCCCTCTCTCTCTATGTCTCTCTCTGTCAAATAAATAAATAAAATCTTTAAAAAAAAAAACTTACTATAAAAAAATACATATATGTGTGTATGTATGTGTGTGTATATATATATATGTGTGTGTGTGTGTGTGTATATATATATATATATATATATATATATATATATATAGGGGCAGCTGGATGACTCAGTGGGTTAAGCGTCCAACTCTTGATTTCAGCTCAGATCATGATCTCAGGGCTGTGGGATGGAGCCCCATGAAGGACTCCATGCTGGATGTGGACCCTGCTTGAGATTCTCTTTCTCTCCCTCTCCCTCTGCCCCTCCCCACTAACCCACAACTTCGCAAGGTGCTCTAAATAAATAAATAAATAAAATATAAATATATATATATATATATATATAAATTCCTGTAAATCAACAATAAAAAGAATTTTTTTTAAAGTTTAAAAAATCAGCAAGAGATCTGAACCAATAGATCACAAAAGAAGATACCTGAATGGCCAATAAGCATGCATGAAAAGGAGCTCAGTATCAATCATCAGGGAAGTACAAATTAAAACCACAATGAGACCAATCTCCACTAGAAAGGCTAAAATCAAAAAGGTTGATAATAGGAACTGTTGCAAACATGTAGGGCCGCTACAACGGCCCCACGCTGCTGGTGAGTGTATAAAATGTTGCAACTATTCTTGAAAACCTTTATGGTAATTTTTTTTAAGTTAACACACACATACTTATGACCTAGCGATTTCATTTCTAGGTGTTTTACCTAAAATAAATGAAAACACATGTCCACATCAACACTTGTGCAAGAAGGTTCACTGCTAAAAACTGTTAACAGCCTGAACGTTCATCAAGTAGGGAATAAACAAATTGTGAAATCTTCATTCAGTGGAATATCACTCAAGGAAAAAAAAAACGAATCGTGCGACATGCAACAGGGATGGATCGCAAAAAGATGCTGAGAAAAAGGCGGCAGCCACAGAAAAAACATGTACTACATTGATTCTATTTACATGTATGTAAAGCCCAAAAATAAGAATACTGATTCTATGTCAGTGGAAATCTGGGAGAGTTGTGGGGGTCTGGAAATTTGGAAATTAACTACAAAGGGGCAAGAGAAACATTCTGAGGGGATGGGAAGGTTCTACATCTTATTTCGGGTAGTGTGACCCAGGGAGGCACACAATTATCAAAACTCCTCAAACTACTAAAAAAAAAAAAATTCTATTGTGTATAAACAATACCTCAATAAAAATATCAACAAGCTAAAAAAAAGATTATGACACAGAATTCCTCCCCCATTCCTTTGGTCATGCTCGGGCAGGTGTTGGTAACGTGTGAATACACAGCCATAAGGTCACGTGGTGATTTCCTGGGGAGCCCTGTGGGGGGGGGGGAGAGAAGGCACAGGAGAGGGATACTGGTAACCAGCCTGCGTGCCTCAGACAAAAAAGGGCTCCTGAGCCGGGTCTGGCATATCTGCCATGGAGTGCTAGCCCTCAGTTTCAACACCGGAGATGTTCTTATCTCCTTCGTGACTCAAGGCAAATGCCGATCAGAGAACACTAAATCAATGAACCCACAGAAAGGGCTCCAAGAAACAAGTGAGTCATGAAACTCAGCAGCAAAAGACAATATAGACTACAATGAATCATGTTCCACATCAGCTTTGAGAGAGAGATCCATACAGAAAATAGCAAGTGCAAGATTTTACTAAAACTGAAGCGAGTTCTCCAGCCCATCCCTTTCTTGTTCCTCTCATCCCGAAAACTCATCAAGTAGCTAGAACTGAAGGAATGTAGTCAAGAACAGCATATGGAGACTCTAAAGGTCCTCGAGCTAAGTAAGTATGTAGCCACTTTCCTCTCCCTAGCAACAACTGCCCATTTAATCATCCCTAAAGATGCAAGATGGCAAGGCGAGAGAGCCCAGGGAGAGCCCACTGTTCTGCAATGGACATCATCCAATAATGTGGTAACGTAAAGTTCTACGCTCTGCGCAATACCACCACGCTTGATTAAAAATTAGATCCGTATTTTTTTTTCTTTAGGTCTTAATTAGCTTCTTCATAAACTACAAACATTATCATTGGAGACACATGCTGGGACAGACAAATTAGACACTCGTTGCCAGCCTGAGAGGGTCCCCAGTGATTAACTGTCACGATGCTGATGTTGACGGTGCTGCTTTTCTAATTGTGCTAACCATTATGCTGGGGAAATACCAACCGTCTCATCTTTCATAAAAAAAAAGACAGGTAAAGGAATCACATGAGTGGGCTTGTGTGAATCCTATCACCCCGATCTCAGAAACCTAAGGGTCAAGTGTTCGTAAATATTTCCAGTAACCCAGATCATCAGTTCTCCCTGATTAACAAGGAAACCCACTTTAACTTGGCAGTTTGCATGAATCATTCATTACTGCCGGGACCGGCACTTTTCTGGAATCCGCCATCCTTGCCACGGCTCTGGCTACAACGCTTTTTGTTGATTTTAAAAGCGTGAAAGCACTGTGGTTCCGTTAAAATGGAGGAGTTTACTTTTAAAGAGTCGGTAAAACAGAGACCTTCCAAACGAGGGCAAGGCAGCCTAACCAACCATCTCCTTTGTCCAATGGGGATTTCAGGGCGGGAGTGGGGGAAGGGGTCAACACACCATAGAAATCTCAAAATGACAACGTCATTGTTCGGTGAAAGAGGCTGGAATGCTTTCTACACACTTTCCCTGACATCTCTACACAATGCAATGCAAGGGTCAGTGGTACTGAGACAAGGAAAGGCAGATCCACTCTTTTGCATCTATAAAAGCAAGTGACCCAACCTATTGTACCCAAGTCTTAGGCTGGCTTTGTTCTCAATATCCAGATGCAGCAGGTTTTTCTTCCGCACTCCCACTCTGGAAAGAAATGACTGCGGACACCTCCTTCACATTTTCTTTTTTCTCAGGCATTTTCACTTCATAAAGCTGCAGTCAATGTGTTTTGTGTGCGGTGAGGGGGGAATGACACGTTCCATGGTGGTCCCCACCACGGCCTGCATTGGTGGCTCAAGTGGCCTCAGGATTAGCCTTTGTGCTCCATGAAAGGATATGAAAAGTCAGTTATTTAAGCTCAGTCAAGCTGTTGATTTTTTTTTTTCTTTCTTTTCTTGGATGAGGGGTGTGTGGGGAAGAAAGGTTTTGCAATTCAGTTTTCCTCAATAAATTACAGCATTTTGCTGAGGGCAGCTGTGTGCAAGTTCACATGCTCGAGGAGCCCCACTTTTTTTTTTTTTAATTAGAATGCTTAAGTCAAACTTCCGGCCTCTTACCTTCCTTTTGACTTGTTTTGCTAGTAGAAAGACTTCTTGGAGGTGATCACTGTTTCAGGTCAGGAATTCTAAATAATTGAGCGTCCTGACTCAAATATTATCGGTGGGGTTGGGGGGGCGGGAGGCTTCCAGAAATTGCCTTAAGTTTGTTAATATGAAATATGTAGTGTTCAATAGTCCCTTTTGAAATTCACTGATTGTGACTCCATGAGTCTACATGTAAAAATAGCCATTAAAATCTTCGGGGCGCTCAGACTTAGAATCTCTGTGATACCAGCTCATGCGGTGATGCTCATGGGCCCCACAGCTCTGTGCCAATTCCTTTGATGTAACATAATGCCATTACCAAAGTATTCCTCCTACTTAAAAAGATACGTAGCACTTTAAAAAATAACAACCCGTTATTTAGTGCTTAACGTGCACTTAGATGTTATGCTAAGAAGTTTATTAAAAAGATTTCTTTCCGTCTTCACAATAACCCTTGAGAAGTAATACCATTATGTCTATTTTACAAATAAGGAATGTGCGGCTCTCTGAGGGCAGGGACAGGAAGAGGTAAAGCTAGGGTCAAACTCAAAGGCAGGCTGGGGGGCGGGGACTCCCACTGTACCCACTCCACATTTTAAAGCCATTTACATTATAAATGATACCCACTAACATATAATCATATTTACAGCAGCATATTCAACCCTCACACCACGAAAACAGAAGCTTTTCCTACAGAACCAAGAGCAACGGCAAGAACCACCTGCAGGGTTCCTCCATCCTCAGGTACAATCACACTCAATGCATACATAAATTTGTTTTTTTTATGCGGCCTTCCTTCTTCTTCTGGAATCGTGAGTGGTTCCAACTTGGCCATCACCTAAAATCTGGCTAGACAGGCAACATCCCCGGCAGCTTGAGGAGCTGCTGTGCACAATGGCATACAGACTCAGGACTGCGCCACTGCTGGGATATGGCCTTTGAAGGACATCACTTGGGGCAGGGACAACTCTTCCACAGTGTGGACACACTAATCAGAATCAAGGGTTTGCATGAGCCACACTTGGCATCACTACCTCGATGTCTCAAAGAGAAACCTGGCCAAACCAGTGCTTCTTCCTGTCCCCTACGTTGGCAAAACCCACCAACATGGTGGTGTCTCCTCCCTCTCTGTGGCTCTCTACCAATACTCCAAACCCAAATCCCTGTGCTGGAGATGCGGGTCTCCCTGTCATCTGCCTCCTCTGTACCTATCCATCTTTATCTCCTCTGATGCCAGATCTCAAACTTCACATGCTGGTGTCCCTGCAAACTTCCTGTGCTCTCCTTGGCTTCCTGTCATTGGTGTCTGCTTCTCCCGGACATGAGGCTCAGAGATCACCAAGAAGCCACCTTCAACTTCCCCGGGCAGGGTTACAGAGATGCCCCAAGTGCTACAATTTGAACTAATAGTTGGCCAACTCGGAAATAAATAATACAAAATCTTAAAGTTTTGGTTTAATTTAAAACCATGTACAGATCTGGTATTAGAGTGTCTCATGGTCTTTCTTACATCAATCACCCCGTAATGCGGCACCTGGGACTTCGGAGACTCTTGTGAGGCTCTTAGCACAGAATCCTCCTGTATTTCTGTAATCCCCCCACCCTGCTCACGTGTTGTCTCATCCACACCTAGATACTTAGCAATTTTTTTTTTTTAAGTGGAGCTTTTACTAAGTCTTCCTAAAGCATTCCATTTGTCACACCTACTTTATCAGTTCACAGAGTGCATATTGTCATTATAAAACAGCAAGAGGGCAAGGAGCAGGAACAAGTCTAGGAAGAATCAGGACAGACTCCGGGGAAAGACAACAAGGCCAAAGAACGGAGCAGAGAGCATGCGTACACTAGAGAGAGCCACTAAATCTCATTTTACAACAGGGACGGAGAGCACCACGAGATGTGGGGGTAGGAGAAAATGGAGAAATGGCTTAAACACCAAAAACAGGGGCTGACTCTGCCATCCGATCTAGAGCACTTGTTAGTGAAGGAATGAAAAAACAAGGAAAGGTTAATAGTTACCTCTGGAGGGTCAAGGGCAGGTTTAGAGTTAATGTCTTAACTTCCAGTGTCACTCAGTGCGTGTTTCGCTAACTTCATCCATAATTCTCCTGAAGGCGACCGCCTCAGAGAATGCATCAGATCATGAAACGTGATCAGGTTCCCAGTCAACCTGGGGCCCTGGCATCGCGTACAGTACATTGAACCGAAATGGGGGAAGCCGAGCCAGAAGCCCAGGGAAGCCTCACTGAAGACCAGCATGGAACCCGGTGGCCTGCTGCCCAATCCTGAGACGCCATGCGGATGCCGGCTGGAACCAGCAAGGCAGGAGGAGGAGGAAGTCCTCGGCCACGGGAACTTTCCCACGTGACCACAAAGAAGAGAGAGAAATCTGAAACACTAAGATCCTTTACAGAAGCAGCCAAGGGCACACTTCATGGGCAACCACCATGCCCATGCAACAGAAACCACATTATCAACTTTGCTGATTTTCAGTAAAATCCACCAAAACGCATAACATTTTCCAAAAAGAAAGGCACACACATTCTAGTTTCCCTTAAAATTACGTGGTGAGCGGCCACTTACCTCAAAGACCTTGGGTGGGGCCAACAATTTATAGGTTCAAATCTAAATTCCTCAGACAAGTTTTCAAGGCCGTCTTAAAATGCAGATCATGATTCACATAGAGCCCTACATAAAACCCTCTGTTCCAGCCACAAACACAATTTTCCTTGCTTTATAGTTTAAGATGTGCAGCAAGCTACTTGGTTTGAAAGGGCTACATATCAACGATGTAATTGCTCCTTGACGGTACGTACGTATTTATGCTACACACATACATACCCATATGCATATAAAAAAACACTGACAAGCTCTGTTGTCTGAACTCAAGTACCTCAGGCTCCTATCTTCACAGAAAAGAATGTTAATGCTTACATTATAAAATCTTAAAATTCATTTTTTTAAAGATTTTATTTATTTTCTGAGAGCAAGAGAGAGATCGAGAGAGAGCACAGAGGGAGAGGGAGAAGCAGGCTCCCCGCTGAGCAGGGAGCCCAACACGGGGCTCAATCCCAGGACCTTGAGATCATGACCTGAGCCAAAGGCAGACGCTTAACCGACTGAGCCACCCAGGCATCCTTAAAATTTATTTTATTGACAATTTTTCATAGTATTCAAAATTTAAACTGCTACTTGGACATTCTTTTTTTTTATATGTTTTTTTATTTATTTATTCATGAGAGTCAGAGAGAGAGAGAGAGGCAGAGGGAGAAGCAGGCTCCCCGCCTAGCAGGGAGCCCGATGCAGGACTCGATCCCAGGACCCAAGGATCATGACCCGAGCTGAAGGCAGATGCTCAACCATCTGAGCCACCCAGGCGCCCTGGACATTCGTTTTAATTAAACCATAAAGTGTTTACTTTTGTTGTATGAATGATAAAGCTATTATATACAGTTTATACATTTCCAGTATTTAAATTTAACAATTTAACTGTTTACTATATTTGTACCACTGTCTATAAGAAATGCATTTCTAATTACTAGTGTAGCGTAGAATCGCCTGTTCTTCATAGTTTTAAAGTTTCTATTTTTCAACAAAACTTTAGGAAATGGGGGCGCCTGGGTGGCTCAGTTGTTAAGCGTCTGCCTTCGGCTCAGGTCATGATCCCAGGGTCCCGGGATCGAGCCCCGCATCGGGCTCCCTGCTCAGCGGGAAGCCTGCTTCTCCCTCTCCCGCTCCCCCTGCTTGTGTTCCCTCTCTCGCTGTGTCTCTCTCTCTGTCAAATAAATAAATAAAATCTTTAAAAAAAAAAAAAAAAAAAAAAACTTTAGGAAATGTTCATTTGTTTTCATCACAGCCAATTGTTTGTCCTTGTTTACATGGCAGTACTACAGAGCTGTGTATATCACGACCCAAACAAACATGCATCAAAATATGTATCAATATGGTATCTTCTACCACCTAGTGTGCACGTCTAAAAAACAGTCACAATTTCTCCCGTACTTGTGTCTGAAATCAGGCTTATCATAACATAAGCTATGGAATAAAGTTTTTGAAAATAGTTCTTAGTCTGGACTTTACAACCAGCAAACATTTCAAAAAGCATTTATGGAGAAGAAAGGTGATTTGCCCACCTTTAATTCTAAAGAAAAAAAGGCTAGTATCACAATTGCAAAAGGTTTGTATCTCAAATACCATGGGATTATATTATATGACCACTTGTACACTTGTTGGGGAGGAGGTGTAGGCACGAGATGACAAATAATATCATTATTATTAGAGATTCTACCTGGAATTTCCCTCAGTAAGAATACTCTGATGTGATGGAAACAGAGAAAGGGGCACCCTGCTTCTCCCTCATGAGCATAAATGAGTATAACTCAAAAATATAAAAATAAAAGCTTCAAACTGATCACTTCCTAGCTGTGTGACCCTGAACTAATTATGTAATTATGTATCTATCATGAGTCTCATTTCCCTCATCTGTGAGAACAGCACAGTAACTCTATGTACCTCCTGAGTCGCCAGAAAAATGGAGATTATACAAATAAAAGACTTGAAACGAGGCTTGACACCCAGGAAGGAGTCACTCAACGTTAGCTAGGATGACTGTTATTTCCAGCTAATGCAGACTACCTGTCACCTTCTGAGTGACTTTAGATCTCCTGGCTAAGAGCCATGCCACTGTATTTAGAAAACAAGGTATCCTAAAAGAGAAAAACTGAGAAAATTCAGCTTTGCAAAAAAAAAAAAATCCTACATCATCCTTATTTTTGCATGTTAACTCAGCTGGGGGCACCCTGGTGCTTGAGAGCCACTGCCCTAGAAAGGGTAGGTTGTTGGAAGGACAAGAGGTCCACGCTGACTGCAGAGAACCACCTTCCTATCCGGGGACTGACAATACAGCATTCACCACTTTAATGACTGAAGCACCAAGTTCGGATCTGCCTCGATTTCTGAAGCTGCGCTGTGGGGGAGGGGATGCCATGCAATACAGCCCCAGAGCCTTGCCTTTAAGGGATTATGCATATATTGAGGACTTAAAACACTTAAAATTCTTTTAGCCCTATGATTAGTGTCAAATAGACATTTTTCTCAATCTGAAATGTGAGCATGATGGGTCCCTCCTCTGTTTAAAATATTCCAGTGGTTTCCCACTGTATCCAGAAGAGAAGCTGAAGCCCTTAGCCTATGTGGTCCACTTCTGCCTATGCCTCAAGCTACCTCTTGCCCATCTCTCCTCTCTGTTCACCACCCGGCTTTCCCTCTCCCTGGGAACCTACCACTTTGTTCCCATCTTAAGCATCTGCACCTGTTCCTTTTCCTGAGCATGCTCTCCCACCCACCACCACCTGTGTCCAGGTCTTTTCTGCATGGCTGCTTCCCTTTTTTTTTTTTTTTTAAAGATTTTATCCATTTACTTGACAGAGAGAGACACAGCGAGAGAGGGAACAGAAGCAGGGGGAGTGGGAGAGGGAGAAGCAGGCTTCCCGCCGCGCAGGGAGCCTAATGCGGGGCTCGATCCCAGAATCCCAGGATCATGACCCGAGCCAAAGGCAGACGCCCAACGACTGAGCCACCCAGGCGCCCCCCCTTCCTCTGTTTTTAAACTCAAACATCACCGCATCCTTGATCACCATGTTTCATTCAAGCGCTCCCTGAAGTCACCTGCAAACACTTTCCTTAATGCACTAGGAGATTACTGGAATTGCCTTATAGATTTCCTTGTTTCCCATCTGTCTTCTGCACTGGAATGTAAATTTCTGGAAGTCAGTGCCTAGTTCTACACACCAAATCCTAGGAAAAGTGCCTGGCACGTAGGAAATGCTTAGTGTTGCCTCATTGACTGGAAGTGAGGTTGAAATAAGAGTGCTCCTGGCCTTTGCATAGGGCACAGGGATGGTTTTATTGCAGAATAGCATGCTCAAGGGAAGTTTCACTAATGGGAAGAGAGACTTCTGTGGGTCCTTGAAGAATGAAGAGGGGGTCCATTGGGGGTTGGGCCAAAGGGGTGTGTGTAACACGCAGAAGAGTCTCAGTGATCCGCCCCACAGGCACGTCAAGTTTCCTTCCAGGAGCTGTAGAGAGATTAAATTTAAGGGCTGGGAAATCTGAATTTTATTCTCTAGGCCTGAGCTTCTTTGTAACACAAATCACCAGCAACCAAAGCACGACAAACCATTTAGATATATATTCTAAGATAGGGCTGCTGTGGTGAGGAAAGGGTGTGAGTCCCTGTTCCTGTGGTGAGGACGGTGGTGCAGCCGGTCTGGTAGGAAGACGGAATCTGCTTATCCCTTGAACAGTCTCAGCCTTCTAGGACATACTAGAGTCTCTGGTTCAGAGAAGAAAACAAATTAAGTTTGAAAATAAGCAAAGAGACTGGCATTTGAAAGCAAAGAACAAAGGTATCTGCTGATCTCAGAGGATCATGGGCAGGTTAATCTATGCACCACAGTATTCATGAGGCAAAGACAGAAGAAACAAAGACATAATAACAGGCAGGTCTTTTTTATAATTACAAACTGTTAAATAAATTAAGCTCTCATTGAAGGGAATGAGGAGGAGTTGGCTGAGGAAAAGGATATGGAATAAACACTTTAAAGTAATAAAAATTATTAAAATGATCAAGTATCTTTCAAGGCTTATCAGATACACCAGGATGAACAGAATCGTTAGAAGCTCAATACAGTTGACACCGACTTTATCCTTGAAAACAAAGCTAAGCAACTCCCCTCACACTTTCCCCTTCCTGTGCCTACTCTCAGGACTACTCAGGTTCCAGAAGCACTTCCGCAATGCTCAGTTGACCTCCTCAGTCCTAACAACTTGCCTCCCAGGACTTCCTCTGGGGCACTCTGAAAAATTAGCATCCCAAACTTGGCAAAGGATGAATTTTTGGAAGACTCCTTCTCCCGGGGGTGGGTGGGGGCTGGAGGAGATCCACAGGGGATCCTACTCACCATTAGAGTCAGGACCTTGACTCTAATCCCTGCTTATCAGTGGGATTTGGGGGGGGAGATACACCATCCCCCACAACGCCCCCAAAACACAAGCTATAAAACCCAAACCCCCCAGCGACACACCGAGCAAACTCCTTCAAAGAACAGCTTGCTCTCATCCCAGCTGCCTCTACTCTGACTTTCGGCTTCTGCAGTCTGGACTCCTTCTATCCGAAACCTGCTCCGGCTGCTTGCTGGACCGCTCACCGTCAAATCCAACTGACAGCTTTCTGCTTCCTCACCCTTGCTTTGCATTTCACACACCTGTCCTCCTTTGGTTTTGCAGCTCCGATTTCCCCTCCTCTCTTCCTTGCCATTCTTTCCAGGTCTCATCTGCTTGCCTTCTCTTCTCTCTTTCTCTTTCAATATCAAGACTTCTTTTTTAAAGCTCTGGTGTTGGCCCCTAAAAATGCTTCACTCTCTTTGGGCAATCTTTTTTTTTTTTTTTTAAAGATTTTATTTATTTGACAGAGAGAGAGACAGTGAGAGAGGGAACACAAGCAGGGGGAGTGGGAGAGGGAGAAGCAGGCTTCCCGCCGAGCAGGGAGCCCGAGGTGGGGCTCGATCCCAGGACCCTGGGATCATGACCTGAGCTGAAGGCAGACGCTTAACGACTGAGCCACCAGGCGCCCCTCTTTGGGCAATCTTATCCATCTTCCCACCATCAATGACTACCTGCTCCATAAAGACGACGCAGGCTCTACGTTCATCCCAGGTCTCTCAAACACCAGGCTCACGCTCCCAACCACCTGCAGGATGCCTCCACCGGAAGGTCCCAGAAGGTCCTCAAGATAAGTGAACTAAAAATGACAGACGGGGACAGGAAAGCAGACTTCTCTCACGCTAGAGGCTTAGCCGTTCTCCCATACAGTCTCTCTCCTTTTATAACGTCACACAGAATTGTCATTGCTGACCTTCTGTCTCTCCCAAGAGAGTGTGCCTCAAGGAAGACTGGGAATTAAATGTCATTCAACTCCACAACCAAGCCCAGCAGGGGGCCTAAAAGACACGGTAAGTGCTTGATCAAATGAAGGAAGATCCAGGCTCCGTTCCTCATCCCTCATCCTACATGGTAGGAGCTCAATAAAAGATAGGGTGGGAAAAGCAAAACAAAGACATGATACAGGAATGAGAAATACTGATAGAATTACAAGTCTAGGGGCGCCTGGGTGGCTCAGTCGTTAGGCGTCTGCCTTTGGCTCGGGTCATGGTCCCAGGGTCCTGGGATCGAGCCCCACATCGGGCTCCCTGCTCAGCGGGAAGCCTGCTTCTCCCTCTCCCACTCCCCCTGCTTGTGTTCCCTCTCCTACTGTGTCTCTCTCTGTCAAATACATAAAATCTTAAAAAAAAGAAAAAAAAGAACTACAAGTCTACACACCACAGGTACATTATAAAAACAATGTCTCCCTTTTGGGAGAAATGTCAGGATTTTCCATTATATATCTTATTGCAAATATATTCACAAAACAACAGATCTGCGCAAATATTAGAAACATACCAGGGTCATTAAAATTAATCATTAAAATTCATTTCATTAAATCTTAAATGTTATTAAAACATTACAAATATTACACCTGCATGGTACCTTTATTAATTAAATCAATCGTTGCTTTAAGAAAATTAAAAGATGAGATTTAGGCTGCTGGGATTTGTGCTATGGTATTAGGAAGTCAGCCAAACATTTAAAAATGTGAATTTTAATTACTGCGTCTATATTTTTGTTTATATCTTTGTTTACCCAAATACATCATGTTTCGAAGGCCAAAGTCCTATTCAAAGTATGGCCCCCACCATTGATTTCTCACGTCTGAGGTCCCGATGAAAATCATGATACTATTTGTATTTTTCACCCCTATTTTCATAAAGATAGTTTTAACACGTGAAGAACTATATCCTAGCTTGATAGATGACTTGGTTTGAAGAATATCCCATTAACGCTGTTCCGATTTTAAGAAAGCAAATAAACAAAACGTGTCTGAACACCACCGATAAGCCAGATGTGCACTGCCAGCCACCAGCTAACTTACCCGATAGGCCCAGGGCAACCCTGAGGTAACCTGCAGACTGCTGTTATTCTGTATTGTATAAATTATTTATTTCCGAGGATATATTCAGAAATTTCCCTCGCTTCTGGCCCAGCCTTCCAAAACGCCTCACTGGTCAAAAATTGATCTCTCTTCATTCACTACTGCTCCTCACCTGGGTGAGCACAGGTTCCCAAACCCCACACGTGAGCCCCAGTGCTCTGTGGGATTCCTCACTCTAACGCAGGACAACAGAAAATTCGACACATTTTCAAAACTCGCTGCGTCACAGTCTCCCATTAGCAAGATTAACGAATAGCTAACTATCCAAAAAGCAATACAAAACAAAACTTACCCATAAATATTTACACAAATACAAATCTCTTGTTGAAGTCCAAGGGACAGAGTTAGGTAAATACCCTCTACCGGGCCAGCATATCTGGTCAGCATTTTCTTATCCCGATCATTTAGTCGCTAGAGTAATAAAATCTGCCCCTGATTTAGGGCTTGCTTCTACAGAGTATTAGCAACTCCAGGCATTATGGTTCCAATGGAAGATTCTGATCTCAGGTCTCTCCTCAAATTTCTCAGCATCAGACTCAATTGGAAAAACAATTAAGTTCTAACCCAGTGGTTCACATTTCCGAACTCTTACTTACAAAACCGACAAAACTATCATTGTCTTACAGAAAAAGCAATCAAACGTGCATAATCTGGATTAAAAAGTTCACATGGATAAATGTAATCACATTATTTCTATATCTATTTGATTTTAACTCTCCCCAAAACGCATGACCACAGGCATATCTTTAGTAAGGAAAAAAAAAAAAATCACACATGACAGTCTTAATTTGAATATTCTGATAAGTGGAAAACTTAACTGCCTCTTCATGAAGGTATCTAAGCTTTGGATTTCGGTTTGTGTTCCATTTGTTACTATATAAATCCCGCCAAGTTCTTTCTGGCTCAGGAATACTAGATGTAAAGGATACGTAGATTGGGAAGAACCGCATCTCCTACCTTTGGTAACTTCTTGATAAGGAAATTCCCGGTCCTTTTAAAACGCAACCGTTTCAATTAAACCCACCTGTTAGGTTTGGAAAGACTCAGTTCTGTGAGCTTCTCTGAGCATAGGAGGAGCTGCTGGAGACCCAAAAAACCTGATGTGAGACATTACACCTGGGGGGCCTCCCGATGACAGCAGCAGGTTTTGCTCTTGACATCAGAAACAAAGGCACAAGGGAATGTTCTACTGTCTCGGTACTGAAAGGCGCTGACAAAACGCTTGAGAAGAGCTCATGAACTGGACGCAAGGTCTGAAAATCCTTCCCATTTCAGATTCCCGCATAACTGGGAAGGTGCTGTTGTTCGCACAGCTAATAGTCATGATACCTGCATGTTTTCCCAGACTAGTTAAAACTCTTAAATGTATTAGAGGACTGAGTCCAAATAGGTAAAATTTCCTTTAAAAAACTAACACCCACCCACCTATAAAAAGGCAAACAAAAACTAGATCAAGTACTTAAGTAAAGCCATGAGGTGAGTCAAGCTGATTGTCATTTTGACCTTGCTTTGCTTTAATTCAGGAGCCTATTTAGAAATGTAACAAGCAACCCTCTTCATTCGGCTCAGCTAGCAGAGCTAATAGGCTTCTAATTAATTTCCAGAAGATTGCTGTTATAACTAACAGGTTTTAAACATTTGGTTGATTGGGGAAAATGAATTGAATATAATGTATTTGATTTGGAAAATTAGTTTTCATTCTATGTGCTTACCATAATAGTGTTTATTTTAAGTTTACATGATTCCATTAAGAGTCCCAGAACACCACCGGGTTGTTTTTAGCCTTAACAGTGTCCTATCCAACTTAAAAAAAAAAAATCAATTTACATTTTGACTTTTGTTGCCCTTTATTTGAGGGCGAGTTAAATTCATTTTTGTGGCTTTAATAAAAATCTTCACTTGCTAATATAGCAAGAGGACCAAATACTTCAAAATGATCCCAGTGATACCTCAGTCAAAAGCCTACTCATCGCATGCAAATCCTCCAGGGAAAGGCTTCTACACACAAAGTAAGATGAATCAGTTACTGCATTGTTTATGAAGTCTCCCTTGATTCCTCCTGACAACCATTTAAACAACGACTGTTGGGAAATGTCCCTCAAAGAATCAACAACAATGGCAGGGATCAGAGCTTTTCTATTTAGCTAATACTATTTTTAAAAGGAGAAAATATTTCTTCCTGAAGCGTTTATGAGAAGCCTAATTAAAGACACCTGCAAACAAAACAAGTGACAATAGATCTTTATCATAATTGATAACTGAGTTATCCTTGAGACAAAACTCCTTTCTTGGAGACAATAACATCGAGATTTACCTCGGCTATTAGAGTCAAGAAATCAGCTAATTGGGACTACCGGTGATAAGTCTCACCAAGATTAAGTGAGCAGGTAATAAAAAGGCCCTGTCTCTCGGTGAAAGAGAAGTACAGAGAGACTAGAATTTTCTCTCCTCAGGCTGCTGAGAATGTAGCATCTATCCCTGTACCTCCACACATCATGCAAAACTAGGTGGGCGATGGGGCGCCTGGGTGGCTCAGTTGTTAAGCATCTGCCTTCGGCTCAGGTCATGGTGCCAGGGTCCTGGGATCAAGTCCGGCATCGGGCTCCCTGATCTGCGGGAAGCCTGCTTCTCCCTCTCCCACTCCCCCTGCTTGTGTTCCCTCTCTTCGCTGTCTCTCTGTCAAATTAAAAAAAAAAAATCTTAAAATCTTAAAAAAAACCCAAAAAACTAGGTGGGCGATTCTGACTAGGAGGGCTCATCATGTGCCGAGCACACAGTGGGCCAGCCAGCTTAGGAAACTCAATCTCTGCCTAACTTGCACTTGCAAAGAAAAACAACCTTTCCACAAATCTTCTCAATGGAATTAACAATCCCTGGGAAAATGTGACCCTGTTTTAGCTAGAATTGCTTCTTGGGGATAAATTATATGGCAAAACCCAGCAGGACACGTTTATAAAATAAGTCTGCAGAAGAGGGACGGAAAAATCAGAGCTCCTTGCAGTAAAAGTACTCTGCCTCCGAGTCTCGAGTCTCCATTTGGTTCACGTTGGTAACAGTGCGTGCCTTTGCCCGTGGGCTATACTGTTTGCAGTCAGATATTCATTGCTGCGTTTAGGAGTGACTCACAGAAATGCCTGTGGTCATTTCAGGCCTATTAGTGATTTTTATAACATAGCTAATTTTCCAAATTAAGTAATTCTGGCTCCTTTTTATAACAGTGGCTCCAGAAAAGTCCCTAAGTTTTGACTTGAAGTGCATCTGGGCATTGAACAAAAGTTGGGGCGGGGAGGAGCGCGACCATCAGGATGAAGCCATGATTGCAGACCCCAGTGGCAGCATTTCAACTTCCTGGCCTTACAATGAGTTCATGATTACTCAGGGAGAGTGAAACACAAATTCAAGAAGTATTAGCGATAGCAGCGGTGATCTTGGAATATGTGCAGCTATTGATAAATGTATGTCATTTTCAAAAAAAAAAAAAAGCCCACTTGGAAATGAAGAAGAAAGTCCCCCAGCCTGAATCGCTGAAAAGTAGACAGAATTAAACAGCAGGAAAATCATCCCACGTGTGCTGCAACACTGAGTGAGCAGATGAGGCATGAGATGACCCAGTATCTTTCCTCAGAACCTCAAGTTCACAGACAGAACATATGCTGTATGGAAGTTATTTGTGGGATCGTTGGGTTTAAAATTCACTCACACACATACATACACACACACACACACACCCCTTAAGACTTAGAGCAATCAACGTGTGAAAGAAAAGCTGCCTAGAAAAATAAAAAAGACATTTCTGAGATGACTTTGATCCTGTACTCAAATTATTGGCTTAAATGTACTTGCCTTTAAAGGCTTTGTATCTGCAATAACTGCTCTCCTTTGTCCTTGTTAACAAAGTATTATTTTCACCTTATTATTACTAATCTTTTCTTTGTTAGTAACCACACCTGGTTTTATCCCCCAAAATGGTGCAGTAAATATTTGTCCTTTGTGGTAATACAATGCATAATTTAATCAATCTAGGCTATCTTTCCGTGAGAGGTGATTGTTTCTATATTATGAAATGTGCTCACAGTAAAGGGAAATTCATGCCAGATACCTGGAAGGCAGATGGAGAACCACTTACCAAGCCTGCAGCTGCTTCGGACCAACCCTGACAAGACTGTGTAGCCACTCCTACACATGAGGTATTACTCATGTTAACTTAGCCTCCGAATCAGAACCACACCTTTCTCTTACAAACACGGCCTTTACTAAGATAACATGACATCGTCAGGCCGGGAGGCCCACCCTCGGCCCCCATGGAAAGGACTTGAAAGAACAGGAACTGCAGTTTTCCGTTCAAGAACTTGGCATCACTGTGACCTTACCTGGAAGAAATCTAGAAACGTCAGGGGTAGCAAGTCATCCATGTGCCCAATGTCTTTGGAGAAACGATTTAAAATTCTTCCTGCAAGAACAGGATATGAGAAATTACTCATTTCCCCAGATAGGCCCTTTAAGGGAAACAATTCACAGACAAATCAAAACAATATTTTAAATGCATATGTATTTAATCTATTACGCATTCATACGAAATAAGCCGATGTCAGTGGTAAAGAAAAAGAAAATAGGATGATACCTAAAGAGAAACAAAAATACCACCAAATGATGGTGGGCAGGGAGCTGAAGTTTGGCCCTGATTTTTAATAAAATGGAGGGGGAGAATCTTCCGGCAGTATCAGGAAGGGTTGGTAGATTTTAGAATGTTCTCTCCTTTTATATGCCTTCTCCGATGCCCACCCACCCAGGGGCTGAGTTGGTAAACAAATACAAAATACATAAATTGATCCCAATTGTTATACTAATTTTGCTTTACTTGTCAGAATTTTACTAAGTGGTTCTTATTAAATAAATGTAATTATAACTTCTCTATTCCCCCGTCCCCTGAGGATGGTTCATGGAACCTCACATTTTGAAAAATTTTGGAATCCTGCCATTCCCGAGTTGTGAGTTTACTATGGATGTAATAAGTCGCTATCTTCTGAGGTACAACCGAGTGTGACAGACTCATTCTTAAATATCCAACATGACCAGAGGAATGCAGGCAGGAAAACAGAAATATTACTTAATGATTAAAGATCATTTTGTGGGGCGCCTGGGGGGCTCAGTCGGTTAAGCGTCTGCCTTCGGCTCAGGTCATGATGCTGGGGTCCTGGGATCGAGCCCCGCATCAGGCTCCTTGCTCAGTGGGGAGCCTGCTTCTCCCTCTGCCTCTGCCCCTCCCCCACTGGTGCTCCTGCGTGTGCTTGCACACTCAATCTCTCTCTCTCAAATAAATAAAATCTTTAAAAAAAATGTGTTGTAATGAGCACTGGGTATTATGTAAGACTGATGAATCACAGGCCTATACCCCTGAAACAAATACTACATATGTTAATTTTTTAAAAAGATCATTTCTCATTACTCATGTATCTCCTTCCTCAGAATCCATGAGAACAGTACATCCTAAAGGCTTCAGAATTAGAAAGTGAGAACAGATTTGTACTAAATATCTAGTCTTTTAAAACATAGAATTCACAGAAACTGAAGCTACACACACACACACACACACAGCCTATTTTGGTAAAGGCAACTCCTGAGAAATGTGTTTGTCTCGGCCCCTGAACTTCTTTTGTAACGGAGGCTTCAGGAAGCCAGCCTGCAGGGGAGATGTGGGGCTCTACATCTGTCAGAAGTGACTTCCTCCTGAGGCCCTCCATACCAAGCCACGACCGGGCCATGACTGGGCCACGACTGCACCACGACTGGACCGTGAAAGGCCAGAGGCTAGGAGCTGAGCTGCTATTGCTGGATGTGCAGGGTCGCCCAGGTGGAGGGCTGGAGTGACTAGAAGCTTCCGCGCTTGGCCAGGCTACAGCATGACAACCCGGGCCTCCACGTCTCTGACTCAGGTTTAGGAGATACAGACTCCAGAACCCGTCTTATAGTGACACTTCTGGCAGGCCGGGTGACAGCTTTTCTGAGCCTCTAATAATACCTCCTTGAGAGGGTGCTTCTGAGGATTACCTGGGTTCATGCATGAGAAAGAACCTAGTCACAACGCCAGGCACGTTCGCAGGTGCTCAAAACAAAACAGCGAGGCGAGACAATTACTGTTGCCCACAGGATCTGCAGCTAGTCTCCTGGGAAAGCCTGTGTACCAGGCACTATCAGAAGGTCAACCTGAGAAAATGCACATTCAGTGGCTTTAGGATGGAGCTTGAGATTCTGCATTTCTACCAGGCTCCCAGGTGATGCCATCTGCGGCAGACCACACTTCGAGGGGCCAAAGGTTAGGTTATTTAATCAGTCGTGCTTTAGAAACATTAAAATCAGACGGGCAATTTCCCACATATTCTTAACGGATTTTGTAGACTACCTAGTTATTTTTTACCTTCCCAAAGTATCAATATCAAAATGAGGAGAACATGCATTAAAAAATGTTAAAAGACCAAAAAAAAAAGTTAAAAGACATAGTTTAAACACTTATTATTTCCTCAATGGAAAAGCCCAACTTTTCAACATAGTCAGGATTCAGAACACTGCAAAAGTATGGTTCAGCTTATATAGTACGGAGACCAATATTCAAGTTTTGGGGTTTTTTTAAAGGTGAAAAGGCTACACAGAGATGAATGATACATGACAACCATCCCTTTTACCTTCCACCAGATGTAGATCCGAGAGACCCATGGTTGGCAAACGGCATAAAATAAAAGGAAAACACAAACAACTGAGAAAAACCATCTCCCCACACAGGTACTACAATAACTGAGCTGGATGTCAAAGACTGTCAAAAACCTAAACTCTCCTTCAGCAAAAGGCAGAGTGTAGAAAATGTGAGATTAGGGGAGTCAATAAGTTACCTCCTTGTTCCAAGAAACAATTAAAGGGACGAATGGTGTTTGCAGACTATTTCATCTGTCTCTGCCGTAGTCAGAGCTGTGATTTCAAGTTCAAGGCCTCGTCGTTATAAACTTTTCTCAAAGGTCCCCAAATCAAATCCGGATGATGAATTCCCTTCACACCCATGCCATGCCTCTTCATCCAAATGGCATTTGGCCCTGCTGGAACATCCCCAGGGACGTAGAGGGAAGGGGGATACACCGTGAACAGGGGGGAGCCCAATCCACTTCCAGACTGTTCTGTTACGCAGGGCTTTCCGACATTAAACCGAATCTTTCCTGCCTAGAACGTGCAACTCTCTGCTTATTCTGCTCTTATAACCACACAGAGTGAATCTAATTTCTCTTGACATGACAGCCCATCAAATGCTTGAAGAAAGTTAATCATATCCTTTCCAGACTTCTCACATGCTGTTAGCCCTTGGTGCCTCAATTATCCCTCCTAAGGCATAGTGTCCCATCCTGGCCACTGCCTCCTGCCCAGACTCAGATGGCCAGTCTCAGTGAATGCCTTGTGTCCGGGATTAAAATCAACAGCCCAGGCCTCGTTTGATGACCTTGGGATAGAGTCGCAACACCATCTCCCCTCTCCTGCGCAGGACGGATAATCAATCATGAGACCAACAAGCACAGTCAGTTCTGGTGGCCAGATCACCTTTTAGACTCACATAGAATGAAACTCCACATTGCACAGGTAGATTTCAGGGAACAATTGGGTAATATGTATAAACAACTTTAAGAACGCATCCCTTACGACCCAGAAATTCTAGGGATATATTCCAACGAGTTAATAAATGCATCAAATATGTTCAATGGGGGTTATTTGGCAAGTGAGACATAGGAACCCAAGCATTTAGTCTGAAACAAATCTATAATGTATTGTGTGCAATTTTAATTTTTTTTATCAATGCTCTTTTTCTATAGTGACTATGTATTACTTTTGTAAGAAAGCAAAGTTGGGGGGGTGCCCACCTGGGTGGCTCAGTTGGGTAAGCCTCCGATTTTGGCTCAGGTCATGATCTCAGGGTACTGGGATCGAGCCCCGTGTCCAGCCCCATGCTCTGCAGGTAGTCTGCTTGAGGATTCTCTCCCTCTCCTTCTGCCCCTCCCCCTGCTTGTGCGCTCACTCGCACTCACTCTCAAGTAAATAAAATCTTAAAAAAAAAAGTAAGGTGGGGAGGGGAATAAGGCTGGGAACAAAGGGGAGGCAGGGAGAGAGAGACCTCACTTGGAGTCCACACCACCAGAGAACCAACCAGGGTCCTCCTAACTCTTCTGTCCACAGGATAGGATTCCCATGAAAGAGGTCACTGAACTTCTGGTCAAAATACAAATCCGTAAGCGATCTTAAGAACGGATTCTACAATCTGAGCTGGAGGCAATTACCTGTCAGTCGAGTTCTGACGCGTCTCTCATACGTAGGATTCCTCCACTTTCTTATAACCAAACTATAACGTGACACTTGGAAGCTCCCAGGTCTAGAATGAACCCTATTCTTTTTTTTAAACAAAAAAGGAGGTATGTTTACATATCATAAAATATTTAAGTATATTTTTATTGAGGCATAGACTTTATATCTTGTAACATTCACCCTATTTAGGGCACGCAATTCAATGAATTTAAATAATGCTACTGAGTGATACAACCATCACCAAAAATCAGTGTTAGGACATTTTTGTTGCCCCCGGTAAGATGCCTCATGCCATTTACAGTGACTTCCTGCTCCTACTCTTAGCCTCAGGCAACCACTAATCTACTTTCTTTCTCTATAAATTTGCCCTTTTGGGGACATTTCATAAAAATGGACTCATACGGTATGTGGTCTCTCATGTCTGAATTCTTTCATTTAGCCCAACATTTCTGAGGTCCATCAATGCTACAGTGTGTCAGTAACTTCTCCCTTCTGAGCCCCATTCTTTAGCACAGAAGTGGTCTTGGGCGCCAGCACAAAAGGCCCCATCAGGCCACGCCACACCTGACTGAAAGGTTGAAAGTGGATGTGTTTCATCAACTCTTGGATATTAGGAACTTCTATGTGCTCATGTTTAGCCTCAGGGAAGGTTCTAGAACCTAATTCTTTTGCTACGAATGGGCCACTGGTTTGACGGCCCTGCAGAATCAGAAGCCAGGAATGCTGGGTCTGGGTCAGGGTGGGAGGACAAGTGAAAGAATCACTGTCCTAGTGATAAGTGGGATCTCAATCCAAGCAGCCCGTCCAATAGAGACGATCTCTCCAAAAGAGCAGAGAGAGTGGACCTGTACCTTCCAGGGACAATGCAACGGGATGGGGCAAAGTCTGACTGAAAAGAAAGGATATTCAGTGATTGCCAGAGATGGTCACAGGCTGAAAAAAATCACTGTGCAACATGAGGGAGATACTGAGGAAGCTGGATGAGCATGGAGTTTCTGCATCATTCTACACAAACCAGTTCAGCCTAAGAACAGGAGCTATGTAAGTCTGGGAGTTCCACATGACCATCAGCTTTGACGTCAGAATAGGTCATCAGCATGGTGGCTGCTCAAAGAATGGCATGAAATAGAGCAGCAGGAATTAGGAAACCATCGGTGGGAAACCAGCAAGGTTCTTGTCTTCCTCTGACACTCAGTAGCAACCAGTCTGCGGGCAACTCATCCAACGCCCATTTAGATACAAACCCTTGTCTATGGAGATGATCATATTTGCTTCCCTTATGTCACAGGATCAAAGATCGTGAGGCTAAAAGAGACGGTGCTTACGACGGCACCCTCTAGGTTGTGAGATGGCACACTCGTGGGGTGTTGTCCGAGTGATCATCAGGAGATTATAGAGCTTTAAGGGAGCACACAAGGTCTTGAGGGCTAGTCCTTTCCAAACCTTGTCTTGTCAAGAGTCTGCAATTCTGCAGAGATGCCTTGAAGAGGAAGTAGAAGCCACCTTCTCTCAGCCCCAGAGGCCCCCCCACCCTTCTCCCCGAGCTGCCAGTTCCCTCCCCCTGAGCTCTCCCTAAACAGCCTCCCTCACGTCCCTCTGGACATTCAGACAGTGGATGGTGGCCTTTGAAGAGAGGGTTCTGAAGCTAACAGAAATGTTCAAATCCCGGTAGATCGAGCTCCTTGTGCTAGAGAGGAGGACCCACGGTCCAGCTTTGCTCAGGGTGATGTAATAATATTTCGTTAAGGAGCAGGTGTTATGGCCAAGCCATCCTGGCATTTCCACACATCAGAAAAAGGAGACATGAGAAAGTCTACTTTTTTTCCCAGGCTGGAACTATCAGCCATTTTTCAATTTTTCTGGGTCTCTTCATAAACTCTGCTCACTTTCCTTCTAAAGACTTGCTGTTTGCTTATACACACCAAATCTTCTCTCCATTCCTGATCTTCCAGGGCTTCCTTGGGCACGTGGCTGTCATACAAAACATCTGAAACTGAACAGAAGCCTTTGAGATTGGCCCGCAAATGCCCACGTCCAACTTTTCCAACTTTGCCTTAGACCTCTGCCCCAACACCCAGTATGAAAACTTGTAAGTCATTTTGACTGATCTTCACCTCACATAAATTACTAGCAGGACTTCACTGCTCACTTAAAATAATTTCATGGACATCCTCGATTCTTTATCTGTCAAATCCAATCCATCGAACTTTCAGAACAGCGATGTGAAGGGACAGAGGAGAGGTACTTACCTGACCTGTCCATCACTCCTGGCTCCAACCTTGTCCTCATGGGGGCCTTCTCGCTCTCCCATTCACTTGCCAAGAAGGCCCACCATCCAGTCCCATCTACCCAGATTTCTCAGCCCTTTCTCCTCCATGAGACTCTTGCTGACAAATGTAGTTCCCAGGCGTGTGCCACTCACTCGACCTCCTCCATCTTTATTGGACAGGCTTGGGAGACCTGTGCTGTCCTCTTAGGAACCCGCACAGGCCTGGCCACAACTAATAGACCAAAGAAGCACGAGGTGGCCACGCCGCTGACTAGCTGCCAAGTCATTCAGATTTCTGCTCTCAAGAACTACAAGATCAGAGAGTAGCAGGAAAGTGGAGCACATTCCCTACCCAAGCCGAGGGACCTGGATACATGCAGGAGCCCCATGACAAAGAGCCCAGCTCCAGCTTCTGGAAAAGGGGGCTCTGCTTTGGCTCCATGGGATTCCTGCTTCCCTTCAATCAAACCTTCCTCATCTGAGTAACTTGGGTAGATCCCGTTTTCATCCCAAACGTCCTGACTAGAACTATCACCACAGATCCAACTGGAGACTTGCTTATTAAAATTAGTCAGGGACATGATAGATTTTGTCAAGTGAAATGTTGAAATTACGAATTACCCTTGTAGGTAACAAAACATTTTTTTTAATTGTAATCATTTTGGCAGAAACTTTTTCTTGTGAATTACAAATTTGTCTTTTTAAATAAAAGATATAGAGCATAAATACATCTTTTCTTGATAACCCAGAACTAATATTCGGAGCATCACTGGTTTAACTGTTTCTAAACATGGTGGGGTCCTCTGGGGCTGCCTGAGATGCACTCCTGCACTCCAACGCACTATGGTTTTCTAATACTGTGCTTTCAGCTGACACATTTTGCTGTTGTCAAGAGCCCACCTCCAATCTTTCACTTTTTAGGTTTAGTGATGAAGACTGTGGAGACACTGCAACCAAGTAGGGCCTAAAATAACACTCAATATGCTCTCAGCAAAGACATACGCAATTTTCATGGTCTCAGGCAGTTTTTCCGACACTTTATTTGATGAGAGACTATTTCAGCTTGCCTCCAGATTCCCCCTAGGGTCTGGGTATATTCTCAGGATATCTCATAAACCCATTCAGTGGTTTAACTACTTTTCAAGTACATTAGTCCTACATTCACAACTAGGTTGTACACCCTTTGTAAACATGAACCATGTTTCACACACAACCTATATAATAAAACGTCAAGTGCCCAGTGGGTACACAAACTGGATTTGCTAATAAAAAACAATAAACCCAGTGGCTTTCCAACTTTTTTTAAAAGACAGACTCCTAAACAAAACCATAAACAAATCTGTAAAATAAATATAAGAAAAAGCAGCTCTTACTAAGGAGAGATGGTGAGACCTGGAACCCACTCAATGACCTCTTTCTGCATGTCACTCAGGGGGTGGAAATGTTCACTTGGATCACTAGGATTAGACCAATACTCTAGTCTTCTTCAAGCTGTAAACACATCAGCTAACTCACCAGGACGTTGAGGGCCGCTGAGTACCTAAGTGGCATTAGATCGGAAATAGCCCAACACTCGTAAGAACAATGCTTCCCAAACTTTACTCTGTACACAGATCTCCCCCAACCCTGGTGAAAATGTATCTTCTCAAGAGCTCGGGTGTTGTCTGACATCCTGTTTTTCTAACAGCTCCTGGGGCATGCCAGTGCTGGGCACCCAGGGATCACAATCTAAGTAACAAGGAAGAATCTGGAAAGTACGACCATGTTCCTTCTGTCTCAAAAACCTAGAAGATAACCTTGTCACCTTTACACGTGTAATTACGGCCCCGTTAAATTCCCTTCCTTGAGGCACCTGGGTGGCTCAGTTGGTTGGGCATCTGCCTTTGGCTCAGGTCATGATCCCAGAGTCCTGGGATGGAGCCCCACACCGGGCTCTGCACTTAGTGGGGAGTCTGCTTCTCCCTCTCCCTCTGCCTCTCCACCTCGTTGTGCTCTCTCTCAAATTAATAAATAAAATCTTTAAAATAAATAAATAAATTACCCTCCTTACTTCCAAGAGCTAAAGACCACTTGTCTTTTTCTATTCACACAAATTAAATTTCAATATAGGCATCATTAGGACAGGGGGGTCTAGTTTATTCACTGCTGTTTCCCCAGGGCCTGAACAATGCCTGGCACATAGAAAGGGCTCAAACACATTCTGAATGAATACTTTATAAAACAAGCCCTTGTGCTCTAAGTAACAAATGGTTTGCTTCCAAATTGCCGTCTCTATTTCTAGTGCTTGATATTTCATACAGTTTTATTTGGCAGTGTTTTCCCAACTGGGGAAATTCATGTTGCAACATGAAGTGTCTGCTTTGTCATAGTTGTCACTTTCCTTGTGCTGTTGTTGAACCAATCTGTCTACGCTCCTTCAAAGGCTGTCTAAAATTTCCATGTGCAGACTGGGTTTTAGGCACAGCAGGGTACAGAAGCTGGCGTGATAACAAGAAAGTACTAGAAAGTGCGGGAACCTGATGTCTCAGAGGTGAGAGAGCGGAGAGGGGGACAGCAGTCTGAACGGCTGGGTGGGTGGCAGCAAGGGACGGGTGTGGAGCAGACTCGGATCACGTGAGGATGATGAAGCAGGCAAAGGAGAGCCGGTGTAGACGACAGGAGAGGCAATGCAAGGCACAGATACCAATGTGACAGGTCACCAGATACTGAGGGCAAGTTCTGGCCCATCCGTGGCCTAGGCTTATAGAATCCCTCTGAAGCCAGGAATTCCCCCTAAGAACTCAAAACCATACAGGAGACAGCATTTAATTTAAATGTCGCCTCCAGAAGGTGCATCCTTACCCCACACCATTTTCTTAAGGCACTGAATTTGGTACCCAGGCCTAAGAGGGTGACGTCAATCACACGCTGAGGGAGAAAGCCTACTGTTCCCTACAGACAGCCCCTCGAAGGGCCCTTCTTCACCGTCACAGCAAATATGGGATCGATGCACCTACGGTGGCTGGTTTCCTTCTGCCCACCCTGACTACTTGCTTACATGCCAAGAAAAGTTGAAGAGAGTCAGGCCCAGGGGACAGGTCCCGGGCATGTCTCCTGCTCACTCCAGTGGCATCAGTGGAAAGATTCGGGGAAAGCAGCAGCTACACAAACCTAAGGAGTACAACCGGTGGTGGCCCAGTGAATCCACTAGGGATCTCGGGGTCTCCTCTAGCAATATGAAAAATTTTCTAGAATAATCGCACTGTGTTGCCAAAGTCCAGTGGTCATTGGCCTTTTCATATAATGAAGACATTAAAACTAGTAATTTCAAAGTTCCATTACATCACTTGACAGACTGGGGAGGGGAGGGGATGAGAAGGAGTTTTAAAAGGATATGTGTGCTCTTTGTCTAATTAGGTATTTCTCATTTCTCTTCCCACCAGGAAGATACCAGGTGGACTGTCCAAACACGATGACTTGTAAATATCCCAGTGTGTTTGAGACCAAGGGCAATCTGCTTTCTACACACATCTTCAAGTCCTCCTTCCTCCAGAGTACCACATCCTCCTACTCTGTACCTCTACCACCTGCTAGCCAGTCAGAAAAAGCCTCTTTAACCCCTACGCAGGGCTTGCCATTTAGATTGAAAACCCGATTGTTTGGTGTCTCTCGGGGCATTTTATAATCTAATGTCGGTGGCAGGTTAAGACAACACACAGAAGGGAAAATAGCGTCTACACTGACAAAGAATGCCGCGAACACGCACACAGGTGGCACGGAACATGCACTCGGCAGCCGCAGCGTCACCAGACGATGTGCCTTACACACAAGGTTGGGCACGGTTGGCCGGACGAGTTTTCACGGTGGAGACACGGCCCAAGAACTCGGAAGGAGGGCAGAGAATGGGTTGACGGAGAATGGAGTTTGCCCAGGTGGGAGGAACGACATGTGTGAGGACTAAGAGGTGGGAACGGCAAAGGGATGACAAATATTTGCCTAGTGGATGGAAAGAGCATGACCTCAGGTGTGCTGAGATAGGAGCATGCTTCGGTGCAGGAGTGGAAAAAGCCAGGTGTTGGGGGAACTCCAGGGAGAAGTCCCTGTGGTCAGAAAGAGGTCCAAGCACTGTCTTCCATCACGCCTCTTCAAAGCCATTCTCTTGTAAGGAGAAGTACTGAGGGCGGCACTCGGCGGAGTCAGGACGGAGGGACACCTCACGTGCCCGCCCCACGCCAGGCTGGCCAAAGCCTCAGGAGGGCTACAGGACATGTGCCAGGACCCACGCTGATTCAGCCTCTATGTGCACACACGAACCCCCGCACCGACGCCTCCCTGTGCCTTGAGCTACACCTCAGAGATGTAGGCAGGAGTTCTTCTTGTGGTTGTTTTGGTTCACTGATGCTTGGTTTCTAGAATACCCCACCTACCACCACCACATGAGCACCAAGTAAGTGCCAGGAACTATTAAGCACACGGTACACATCATCTCAAAACTATATGCAAGACATAGTCTATATTTTACAGATGAAGCAGGTGTGGTGTAGAGACAGGAAGAGATTAACTCAAGGACACTCAACTGTAAAGCAGCCTAGCCAGGACTCATGCCCAGTGTGATGGAGATTCAGAAAATTCCTTAGCAACAGATCTATGGCATGGAGCTACTTTCCCGGACACATTTGAAAGCTCTCTTAAATCTCTACTAATAAGAATGAACCAATTAAGTTATAGGCAGGGCTGGTACCAACGGCTACGGCCAGAGCAGGCTCATTCTGACTGGCTAATGCCTGCCCCACAGGATGCTAAATACTTTGAATATCACTCCTAATTAAGAGTTCCAGTAATTCTCTCTTAGCTAACCATAATTAAAGTAAAACATTTAAAATAACTCCACCTCAAAATTAAATTACACAAGTTACTGTAAGCTGAAGGCAGAGACTGACAAGTGGGCAAATCAGCGAGAGAATGAATGCACACACAGCTCTAATGGAACATATACACCTGACTGGTAAAGTCCAGGGGCTTGAGATCCAGCTCATCCCAAGCCTTGACCTGTTGTGTGACCCAGGCCAAGACCAATCACCAACTGCTGGGAAGTCCCACAGGAGATTAACCTTGAAGGTTGCCCCAGGATTGCCCTAGGAAACCATTCTGTTACAGTAGCCAGAAATGCTTTGCCACAGTAAGTAAGTAAGTAATCATTATTTTACATTTCCTAAGTATGCAAAGAAAAACGCTGGAAAATTAAACCAGGCTAATTCCGTGACCCCAGACCTCACATGTCTATCATGAAGGAGTACGTGTGACCTCACGGTCCACATACAGTCAGGAATGTACAGACCACTGGACGAGAACAGACAGAGAAATCTCTGAAACACGGCGGATCTGATGAACACTATGGAGCCTTTCCACTGGAAAATGCCCACACAGTAGATTTGCATGATTTCAGGGGATTCCTAAAGCACGAACTATATTGAATGGAATGGCCACGGAGTTAAGAGGCTCGGCTAGGAACCTCCGACTCTAGAACAGGAAAGCACCAAGCACTTGACTTCTCTTGCCACAGGAATGCAGCACTCCATCTCCAAGAAGGATTTTTCTCTTGGCGCACTCTACGCGCCGATGTCTTTCAAGGCTCTGTGCAGAGACACTGTCTCCTTTCTCGGGAGGAATGAGCATTTAAAACATGGAGCAGCCTCACCGCGGGGATGTGTTTCCACAGAGGAGGTGGTGGTGGCAATATCTGTTCATGAAGACTTCACCTAAGCAAAGGAGTCCCACTTCCACACAGACAAGTATGAGACCCAGTCACTGAGAAAACCCCGGTTGGAAATTACCACTCGGCATGCAAAATCCATTCTTATACGTAATGCTCAAAAATAGGACAACAAAATGTCTGGTGTGAGAACGTGACTAAACTTGAAGACAATGGGCCCTCCCACCACCCACCCTATGTAAAGTAACTGAAGGTGTGCTGGAGACAGATCAACCAACACCCAAGTCTCCTCTCCGGCACATCATTTTAATACCCAGGAACCGCCAACAGATGTTACACAAAACTGCCTGAGCTGTGTTCAAGGTAAATGGACCTTTGTTTAAAAAAAAAAAAAAAAAAAAAAAAAACACAAGAAAGAGAAAGAACACAATTAAAAAAGAGCAGGGGAAGGGGCACCTGGGTGGCTCCGTTGGTTAAGCATCCTGAATCTTGATCTCAGCTCAGGTCTTGATCTCTGGGTCGTGAGTTCAAGCCCCACATTAAGCCTACTTTGAAGGAAAAAAAAAAAAAAAACAAGGGTGGGAGGGGGGAGGGGAGATCGTTTCGACTATATTATTACTTCTTGTAAAAATTCAGATAAAAGTTGGCAGAACTGGAAATAAGGCTCTAAGCGTTGTAAATCTACTTGTTTGCCAGTTACAAAAAACTCAGGGTACATGCCGCCTCTTAGTCAAGACGCTGCTCTTTTCTTTGCACATGGAATCGCAACCTATTCAAATACCTCCCACTCCTTTCCAGTTCAGCTTCTGTCCTGTTTGCACATTGGTATAAACCAGTCACCTGGTTTCAAAAACCAATAACCAGTTTCCCCCAGTCCTCGTTCTTCTTGACTTTTTCTGTAGCATCTCACATTCTAAAAACCCTCTTTTTGAAATAAGCATGTACGCTGGGATGGATTTTTTTTTAATGTATTCCATTTATTTATTTTTTTAAGATTTTACTTATTTATTTGACAGGGAGAGAGAGAGAGAGCACAAGTAGGTAGAATGGTAGGCAGAGGGAGAGGGAGAAGCCGACTCCCCGCTGAGCAGGGAGCCCGATGCGGGACTCTATCTCAGGACCCTGGGATCATGACCTGTGCCAAAGGCAGACGCTTAACAGACTGAGCCATCCAGGCACCCCTAGAATTTTTTTTTTTTTAACATCTATCTCTTTGCATTCCCACTACCCTGCTCATTCCCGAAATACAACGACCTCTCCTCGTATTTTGAAGGTCTCACCTCTCGGAACTCTATCCCCCGAACAACGATCACCACACCCCCTCTCGAAGGACAGAGACGCACAAACCAGAACCTGTCACTGCTGCCTTTTCCCTCCCTTTCTTCTTCACTGTCAATGCATCCAGCTGGGGGGCCTCTCCCCTGGACAGCTTGTGTGTGTACACGGGATGCACGTCATAACTGTGAGCTGAGGAAGCCCATACACTTCCTTAAAATGTTTAACAGAGTCCAATAAGTAACTTAAAAAAGAATTTTAACATAAAAGAAAAGCTTCACGGACTTTACGCTCTAAGTCGGGGCTTCCAAAACACCTTGATATATTAAAAGAAAAATTAAAACCCAGACTCTATTTGGGTTTCTGATACTTAGGGGACATTCCATGAGCTTTGAGCAGCCACAGAGGTTGGCCTGTCCGCAGCAAGGTGCACGAAGGACTGCGCCGACTTCCTCAGCACCGTGTGTGTTGTTACATCAAATAACTTAATCAGAACACAAACTGTTCTTAGATTTCTGCAGAGGTAATTAAATAACAATTCAATGCCAATTAATCACAGTCAAATAAGGGTCTGTCAGAGAAGAACTCTATACACATGGGAGGCTATTTAATGGTCAAATACTTGGCAGGATCTTAGTTAAACAATGATTCATTAAACCCCCTCTGCCACACAATGGCCAGGCTGAACCAGAAGTGAAAGAATCGAAACTCTTTTGTTCTCCCATAAAAAGACATCAACCCTCCATGCATGATATTCTTTCCTTCCTCACTTAGCAGACTGCTCGACTGCATGATTCAGACCCTGCTCAGCTGCTCCCAGGCACGCGGGCATGAGAGTCTTTGGTTCCCAGCACCGTATCTGGGCCACGCTTTTCTTCCCAAGTGAAAAAGGAGAGCGTGAGACAGTGGACCACACCTACATAAAGCATTTATTCTCTCCCAGTAGGGAAAAGAACAGCAGACTCAGAACCTACCTTCCAGCCCCAAGGAAAGGCAAGCTGGGGCCATTTTGCCAGCAGGAGACAGCTGCCCCCTGATCCACACAATTTATCTGGCCAGCAAAAACCACCTCCCTTATCAACTTGGTTCCTTTAAATTAAACATCCCTTTAGTAACACAACTGCCCATGAAAACCCAGAGGTCCGTGTTAAGTTTGGCTGGTAATTCCCAAAGACTTTTCATCACATTTCTCAGAGGGACTCTATCACCTTCTAGCAAGTTCATTTCTTCCTAAAGAGACTATCAAGGAAAACGACTTCCCTCTGGATGCTGGTTTTTGCCCACACTAGCATTACACGTGCTCCCGTAGTCTCACTAATGCTATTTTTAAAACGCATCATTTTTGCCCTTCATTGTTGATTCAGATCTGTATTAGACATCGCCAAGTTGGCTGAAAATGGGCTTTATGGGGTTATATTGCAGACACTGTTGACGATTCTATTTGCCTCTTCAGAAAGGCGTTTCCTAACCTGGCTTTGTTAAATGCTGGGTCCTCACTAGTTTTACCAAGCATTTTAAAAAAGATCAAAGAAATAAAATTAATTGCATTTCTCTTTATTTAAGAACAAAATACGTACTACCTAATATTTTTTAAAGTAATGTCTCATGCAAAACAAAATTTTTTGAAGGGCGTATCTATCATCTCCTCCCGCCTTCATAGGATTTATTATAATGAATCAAAGCTAAATATACGTGACAGGGTTTTCATTAAAAAGTCAAGAAACTTCATGGAAAACTTATGAGCAGAGCATAACATACTTCAACTTTGTTCATAAATTGGGCAATAGGAAACAAAGATCCACTTTGACGGGATCTCGTTGGATATAAAATATCAAATTCAGGGATGCCTGGGTGGCTCAGTCATTAGCCGTCTACCTTCGGCTCGGGTCATGATCCCAGGGTCCTGGGATCGAGCCCCGCATCAGGCTCCCTGCTCAGCGGGAAGCCTGCTTCTCCCTCTCCCACTCCCCCTGCTTGTGTTCCCTCTCTCGCTGTGTCTCTCTCTGTCAAATAAATAAAATCTTAAAAAGTATATATATCAAATTCATATGCAGACTATCACAGTGAATGTAGGATACACTGCACATTGTTTCAATAAATATATTAACTATAAATCAAATTACGCAGTCTTAACACAGGGGCGAAAAAATAAAGCACTAAAAACCGGACTTCAATTATGAATATTAGACCTATTTTTGTGATCCCTCAGACACGAAACCCAGCATTTGATTTACGGTGCTCTGACACGGTGCATAATGATAACAGCCTTACAAGTGTCTATTTCTCAGCTCAACTGTGACACAATGATTGGGGGGGAGGTGAGTCACACTTTGTCTGTACATAAACATACCATAGCAAAACAAATTTTCCTGCAAATACAAGCACTTTTACAGTCTATCAAAGTGGTGCCAAAAAGTAGATTTATTCACATTAAGTGCTGACGGGAATGAAACATTTCAGCAGTAAATAAAGTACATCGTAACCCCATAGTCGAATCAATGAAGTCATTAAAAATAGACTGCATTCTTCAAGAAATGGTGAGTTTAAGGGGGGTAAAAAAAATCCTCGGTCGCAACACAGCTGACAGTCACTGATCTGGACCCTCTCTCCTCCCGTGTGCCTACAAAGAAATGTCTATGAGTTCCTTATCTTTCTTCATGTGTATTTAGGCATGTGAACTGCTACATGGCCTTTCCAGCTTCCCCACAGGCATCCCATAAATACAAATAAGAAAATACACCCTGTTTTCTTCTCCTTCTCCCCTTCTCCTTCTCCCCTTCTCCTTCTCCTTCTAGGCCCCAAATTGACAGAATATTATCACTTTTGTAGACTCCTGCAAATTGGCATAGTCGCATTGGGCAGAAATATGCTGAGATTATAATATCCATTTATCTAAACTGCTAGCACGTAACAAAATTCAGGTAGGGTGCTTGCCACATAAATTAATTTACTACTTGAAAAAGACTTCTTATGCCAAGCCTGTCAAAAGGAAAACAGGAAAGGAGTTAAGAAACTGTAAATAGGTTTGCGTTTGATCTAATTTTCAAGTGTAGGATTAAAAAGGAGGAAAGCGTGCCAAGAAAAGACGACAGGAGGAGACTAGCAACAAAGCAGCCTGCAACTCGGAGCCCAGAAGCCACACCAGGGACCCACACGGCCAGCCTGCCCTCAGGAGCATGCCGCCCAGCTGTTCCAGGTGGCCTGGCACCTGCCGCCACTCAAGACTGGCGCCCAAAGCCACCTCCTGTGATTTACCCAAGAAGGGTGCGACCCCCTCACATTCTTTGGGATGGCTACTCGTCACAACACAAAACAAGAAGTGTTGGCGAGGATGTGGAGAAATCGGAACCCTGGTGCACTGCTGGTGGGAATGGAAAAGGATGAGGCCACTGCAGAAGACACTATGGTAGCTCCTAAAGAAACTAAGCAGAACTACTGCGTGATCCAGGAATTCCGCGTCTGGGTATATGCGCCAAAGGACTGAAGGCAGAGTCTTAAAGAGATACTCGTCCACTCATGTTCACAGCAACATTATTCACAGTTACCAAAAGATGGAAGGATCTCCACGTAGTCATCAATGGATGGATAAAGACAAAATGCGGCGCACACACGCACACACACACACACAGAGGAATATTATTCAGGAGCACGTGGGATTGCTCAGTCAGTTAAACATCTGCCTGCAGCTCAGGTGGTGATCCCGGGGTCCTGGGATCAAGTCCTGGTGTCGGGCTCTGCACTTAGTGGGGAGTCTACTCCTCCCTCTGCCCCTCCCCTTGCTTGTGTTCTCTCTCAAATAAATGAATGGAATCTAAGAAAAAAAAAAAAAAGGAATATTATTCAGCCTCAAGAAAGGAAATCCTGACACATGCTACAACACAGATGAATCTTCGAGGATATTCTACTTGGTGAAATAAGCCAGTCATGACAGAAGGTACACTGTATGATTCCGCTTATCTGAGGTTCCTAGAATAATCACATTAATAAACAGAATGGTGGTTGTCACAGGCAGGGGGGTGAGGGCGGGGAGGTACTGCGGAATGGAGACAGAGGTTCCGTTGGGGAAGACGGGAATGTTCTGGAGCTGGATGGTGGTGATGGGTGCACAGCAATGTGAATGTGCTTAATGGCACTGAATGTGCACTTGAAAATGGTTAAGATGGTCAATTTTATGTGTAGTTGATAATTTCTTAAAATTAAAAAAAAAAGGATTCAAACTTTATAGCTATCCTTCTCTTAGAATCCATCCTCTGTGTCACACTCGTCTACTCCTGGTGACCTTGTTAGAACGATAAGGTGTACACTTAGCACCCGGTGTGCCAGGGCCAAGGAGAAGGATCCTGTGGTGGCAGCCACCTCTGTAAGACCCTGAGGAGGAAAGGAGAGACGTGCGCACTCATGGGGACCAGGAGGCTCCTCGCCCCCCTTCTCCCGACCCCAACACAGGAGAACTTGCTCTCCTGGAGGATGAGGAGAGCAGGGTGAAGATGAAGAACACGGGGTGGGAATGAGCAAGGGCGGAGGCTGCCTGCTGGTGGCAGACAGAGGTGCCGAACAGTCACAAATGCCCCCCGCCCACCGCACGCCGAAGAAAAGGAGAGAGCGTGGAATGTGTTAACATTTCAGTCTGCAAAGCACAGCTTGACCTTTAGGAAATGCTGGAGCAATTTTCCTTTCTCGAAAAATATTTTATACAATCAATATTCTGGATGCCCCCATCTTGTCCACTCCCCAACCCCCTGAAAAAAACTTCCACGTTAAGATGCAAAAAATCAAACATCAATGGAATTCAACCCCACTGGATGGCATGGCCAAATCAACGAGCAGCTTGCATTCAAATCCTGCTATTCTCTACATTCCCAGTCCAGGGCAGCCCCTTAGAACCCTACGTAGGACCTAGGTTGGTCAGCAACACCCAAAAGCATGATTAAGAGCTTCTGAGAAGTGCTAATGGCCCTTGTCTTTTGTGAGTTTATATAACCTCAGAACAGGAAGCTAAGGGGAAACACCAAAATAAAACAAAAGTGAACCTAAATGAAAGACGACAGGGAAGTACGTATATTCTCTGCACTTCCAGGGCACGTGTCTCTTGCAATGAAAAGCAAAGATGAATATATCACTGGATCAAGAAAGGTGGAGGCAGACTTGCCTTGACTTTAAACAAGGAAAATACCACAGATATTCTAGAAAAGAGTATCTAGGAACACATATTGAGGGAAGTGGGATCCTGAGAATCATTTAAATGATGGAAAAGAGCCTTGAAGCTGAGTGGGCAGGAAGAGAAGAAAGGACCCTCCAGGCAAATATAGAGCTGGAGAGGGAAAGAGGCAGCACCAAATGGCAAACGGAATGCCTGCCATGCAAGGATTACTCCCAGGACCCTTGGCGCCTCCCTTTCAGAATATATGTAATTGGTCTGGTTATGTCTAAACTGGAGGGCAGGGTGGGGTACAGGCCCTAAATGACTAGTCTTGGATAGAGACTCCTTTCCCCAGAGGTTCACTTCATGGAAGACAGCACATAGCATCGGTTTTAATGTATATTCTTAAAAGGCAGTAAGTTAAAATCATTAGCTAATTGGTTTTCTATCACAATAAAAAAAATTAGCTAAATATTTTCTCTCTTAGGCAGCAACTGTTTGAAAACCTCTGAATAAGCCTTAGTGCAAGTTAACTAGAGATCAAATCAAGGAACTCACGATTCATTCACATTCTTCCCTTACCACTCAGCATCCACCACCAACATCTGCGAGATTCTGAATGTCACGCCATTTAAACAGTTTCTATGTTGCTCATAGGACCCAAAATAACAGGGAACAATAATGTCAGAATCAAAAATAGTTAAATGGGGAGCACAGAAATTCTAATTTCACAAACCCAACCGATTTTTTTTCCCTGAACCCTACATCTTGGGATCATGTAAAATCCTAGTAATAGCCGTAAATAGAAAATATAGAAAATCAAAATGTTACTAGCATTCTGAACACCAATGTTTAGAAAGAGAAAATATTTTGACAATTATATTCAATTGAGCTTATTAGGCGTAACAGCTATCCACACCTATCATGTGTAACTGCAGAGATGTGATGGTAAACGGGAGCCTGAAGTCACTACTTACCTCATGGCTATAAAAGGACAAAAACTAGGTTTATTTTTTTTAAAGATTTATTCAGGGTGGGGGGAGTACGTGCAGTGGGGAGGGTCAGAGGAGAGGGAAAGAGAATCTCATGCAGACTCCACACTGAGCATGGAGCCCAACTCAGGGCTCGATCTCACGACCCTGAGATCATGACCTGAGCCGAACTCAAGAGTCAGAGGCTTAACCAACTGCACCACCCAGGCGCCCTGATAAACACTATGTTTAAAAAAATACCCAACTAGTTTTCAGAATTGAAAGATTTTTGAACATTAGGTCATGAAAGCAGCTTCTATTTTAGTTAAATAATCAACCTGTGTTTTAAAATACATTTTGCAAAAATCAAAACGATGGATTTTTAGATGTCGGTATATCATGCGGTCCTTGGCTGGCTCAGTCTGTGGAGCCAGAGACTCTTGATCTTGGGGTTGTGAGTTCGAGCCCCTTGTTGGGTGTAGAGGTTACTTAAGAACAAAATCTTTAAATATATATAAACAAATAAATGCCAGCATATCATGATCTTTCAGATGTAATTTTTTTTTAAAGATTTTATTTATTTATTTGACAGAGAGAGACAGCGAGAGAGGGAACACAAGCAGGGGGAGTGGGAGAGGGAGAAGCAGGCTTCCCACCGAGCAGGGAGCCCGATGTGGGGCTCGATCCCAGGACCCTGGGATCATGACCTGAGCCAAAGGCAGATGCTTAACGACTGAGCCACCCAGGCGCCCCTTCAGATGTAATTTAGTGCAAAATTCATTAAGTGGAAAAATGATTCTCTGATTTTATAGTAAGGCTTTTATTATTGAGAAAGGAGATCTCAAATTAAAAAACAAAAAACGCTGGGTAACTATGGTTTGGGCAGACAGTAGCATTTCCGAGGGTATTCCCAGCATGAATTGGCAGCATCGGGAGTCTAAGCCAAGTTCAATTATTAAAGTTACAAGGCTGGATTCCTCAGAGGAGAGAGCCAGCCTCCAACTGAAGGCAAAAGGTTCCTCTCCAAATATCCTAACTTGGAGAAGACAGAGAATTCTGTAGGCCTTTGAGCTAAATTCACCGACCTTGAGTGAAAGTCCTTTCGACTCCCAAAACCTCAGGGTGGTCGACACACCAAGGAGACAAGAGAGGGTGGAGAATCACACACCTGGAGATGTAATGAGTCATGGGGAGTGCCCAGGAGCAAGGCTGCCAAATGCCCAACCTGCAAACACCTCACCAGGTCAGCACCATCTGACACTAGAACTGTGTGCTACTATTGCAGAAAAGGCTCCCGAGGCGGGGTGGAAAGCACCACAGACTTCTGGAAAGGCGAGACCAGAGTTGGGCCAGGGGTGAGCGATAGGAGGGCCGGGGTTAGACTTTGCATGGTTGGCTCTGGAGAGAACACTGCAGGCATCATTCAGGATAGGCATGAAGGGAGGCAAGACTTTGTTTCCAAAGCTGTCCCTTCACACACCTGCCTACCCCGTCCTCCCCCACTCCTGCCCCCCAGGCTCCCAGCCAGAGGAGAAGAAGCAAGGAACCAGCTTGCTGGTTTACCAGCGATTCGATAAACCAGATCCACGATCCTTAAAACATTCAGGTAAGAACTGCATCAGAGAAGGCCATTGGAGTTTGAGGCTTTCCTGCTCAGAACACAAGAATGCCGCCGCGCGGTTCCGCCTCTGGCTGATTCCCAGTCAGGCCTCAACTGCTCAAGGCACTTCCTCTTTCAGAGAAATTAGTCACAGCAGCACTAATGTGTTACTACAAAAAATCTTGCTGTTTTCCATTTAGATGGTAGATAATACGGACTTTTAAAATCTAAAAAATGAGACTCATACTTTTAATAGCAGTCTTTAAAAATCCTATGTAGTAGAACTAATAATATTCAAGGAAAGTAGAGCAATAATTTATTCCCATGTTTTAAAGGAATAATAGAAACATCAACAAAAAGATGTGGAGATACGAGAGCCCAGAGACGCCCCGGTGAGCTGACTGAAATCCTGGTGCTGAAGGACAAACGTACCACACCCAGCAAAGGAGAGAGGAAGAACCCCCAATTCAGACAGGTTCTTCACCAGGTTCTTCGGTCCCCATCTGAAACATTCCTCCAAACATGATGTGGCTGCTAACAGCTCTGACTCAGTTCTTTTAATATAAATCATTCTAGGGACTGGCCTAAAGTGCTGTGAAGAGTTCATAAGACACGGGTCTTTGATCTTTGTGGCTTTGCCATGTATGTTTTTAAAATTTCTGGAATGCACCCAGGGAGGCAAACTGCTTGACAGAAAACACTATAAATATCCAAATAAATAAATACATACAAACATCTGGAACCCTGATTAAGCACTAAAGTTTTCTTTTTTTCAGGGAAGGGGGGGCAACCACACTGAAGAGCATTTTTATTTTTATGGAAAAATGTCCTATTCTTTCCTCGTGATAAACCCCCTCTGACACGAAGACAATGTGTAGAAAGCTTCAGTCTCTAAGTCCAAAGGAAAGTGGAGCTGCTGATGCCCTGTAGCTGCCTCCCCACAAAGACGTAACGTAAATGCCATTCCAGAACCAAAACATTACTGCAACTCACTTTTTAAATAATCCGTGGTCGATGAGTATCTGTGATGTAGGAGTCATTATTTCTACGACAAAAATAAATCTGGACAATAGGTTAACCTGTTCTGGAATATCAAACTCAGCGTGCACAAGGACCGATCCTCAGTCATCACGTAATAGTTTCCTGCTCAAAGGTAGAGTTGGAAAAGTTAGTTTCTGCGTCTTTATGAGGCGCGACGAACAGTAAATAATGGTGAGAACACACGTTATACTCAATACAATCAAATTAAAACCAAAGAAATCAAACTGGCCACAAATCCTGTGGTTCAAGTGTGAACCAGGACTCAGAGTAACAAACATGGTGGCATGTTAAAATACCTTCAAAAGTTAAAAGAAAAATCCCGGGGATATTCTGTCCTACCCCATCATGAGGTCCCCTGATGAGACAAAGCTTTGGCAAGCACAGAAAGGCGTGGGATCAGGCATTTTACCAAACAGAAACACTGCCTTATAGCTCTAGAAAGGGGGTTAAAAACACTCCACACGCACTGCACGATTCAACGCTGGCCTGGGGCTGCTGAGCTCCGCCATCGCTCCCGCCCGCGCTCACCGCGCACCGGCCACGCCGAGCCCCGCCATCGCTCCCGACCGCGCACACCGCGCACCGGCCACGCCGAGCCCCGCCATCGCTCCCGCCCGCGCACACCGCGCACCGGCCACGCCGAGCCCCGCCATCGCTCCCGCCCGCGCACACCGCGCACCGGCCACGCCGAGCCCCGCCATCGCTCCCGACCGCGCACACCGCGCACCGGCCACGCCGAGCCCCGCCATCGCTCCCGCCATCGCTCCCGCCCGCGCTCGCCGCGCACCGGCCACGCCGAGCCCCGCCATCGCTCCCGCCCGCGCTCGCCGCGCACCGGCCACGCCGAGCCCCGCCATCGCTCCCGCCCGCGCTCGCCGCGCACCGGCCACGCCGAGCCCCGCCACCGCTCCCGCCCGCGCTCACCGCGCACCAGCCAGGCGGCCTTCCTTCCAGGTTTCCAGGCCCGGCGTCACCCCCAACCCCCCAGCATTCCCACTTCTGGATAACTCCAACTCATTCTCTCACCAGTTCCTCCAGAGACGCCGTACCATCGGCCCCTCCTCAGACCTGCTCAGGTCTCCTTGGACACCCACATGGTCCCCTGGGCCGCCTCCTCCACAATGCCGACCACAGCCATGCTAACATGGTTACTAACGCGGTGTCTAGCAGAAGACATACAGGTTTTGGGGACACTGTGCTCGACTCATGATTAAGGGCTCAGTAAGTATTTCTCCACAGATGGATGGAAGGGTACGTGAATGTGTTCAGAAAGCGGCATTTTTAGTATTTGCCCTGTTGGGAAATGAGAGACTGTCGTTACAAGAACAGAGACCAATACTGAGACAAGCTGTCACTGACCGCCCAAAGGAATGATGAAAGGGGTCACCAAAAGGCAGGTGTCCATAAAAGGTGGGGGTCGGGGAGAATAACCACTGGTCAAATTCAAAATAAGAAGGGTGTTCAAGCTTGTTCCTGTGGCAGCTACAACCCAGAAACCTGGCCCCGACACAAAAGCATGAAGGCAACCTGTGTGGGGGGTGGTCAGGAATCCTTCCAGCTCCCGGAGCCCCCGGTGCCTGACGGGGCAGTGAGCCCCCTGAAACAACACGGACATTTACAGAGTTCTAGTCTGCCTCACCTTAAGGCAGGCCCAATCTTCAGAAATGGTCTACACTCAACAGAGAGAAGAAGAACTCATCCTGCTCTGCATTCTAAATCCCTTCTTTGCAGCTTCCAGATATTTAACCAGCCAGTGTTGTCCTGAAAAGCTCACTTCCTACCTGGACAACTCCCCATCATGGTAGCTGCTCCAGAGGGAAAGATTTCGGCGCTGAGTACTTGAGAGGTTAATCGCATCAATACCGACCCACCCTCCCCTAAGTGCCATGGCGCCCCTTGGCAAGAGGCTGGGCAGCAAGCCAGAAGGAAAACTTTTCATGGACTCCAGGCTGACGTCCTGGCCTCTAGCGCCCATTCTGATCTGTTCTGTGATCCACCACCTGAATCGGTTTCTGAGTGTTTCCTCAACTGTCCTCCCGCCCCATCTCTCCTGGTTCCACTCAAAAAGCCCCACTTCCTCAGCCCTGCCTCAGGTTCTCCTTCCCAAGTGTCTCCTTAGCAGGATGTCAACCGCTAGAACTCTAACACATCATCACTAGGCCAGCACACTCCCACCAGCCTGCATAATGGATATGCCCACTCCTTTCCACATTTCCCCAACTGTGGGGAGGGATGGTCTCTGTTCTCCAGACTGCTGGGAGGCCAGGGCAGTCCATGGATCTTCCACAGCCTCTCAACGAGAAGCAACACAGACTGTCTAATGGTCAGCTATTCCTACCCAAGGAATTTGCCAGGTGCATAAAACCTAATACAGAATTAAAACATCTCTCCTGCACAAGTCAACAAAATGAACTGCAAACCATCTCAGTAATCCAGGATACCAAAGGCTGCACCAGGGTATTTGCACTGAAGAACCAATATGCATTTCTCTTTGTGGGCAATTTAAAAAGATGCACACCAAACAATGGCCTTTCATACGTTCTTTAAACATCCAGGAACTAAGGAGAGAGTAGGAATTTCTAATGTAAGGAGGAAAAGGCTGGAAGAGGGTTTGAAATCTCTAAGGAAATTATTTAACTTAAATCAGAAATTCTCTATGGGCAGGATCTGGTGTCTGTCCATTGTTCCTGGTAAAACCCAGCTGACACAATTGCAGAATATTCTTGGCCTGCCATTTATGGATTTCCATGGCTAATTTTTGCATACTACTTCTGCCCCCCCCTTTTCCCTCCAAATGTGTAGTCTGCCCACCATTCCCATCACTCTCAAGGTACGTGTGCTATTGTAACCTACTCGAACAAATACTCATCTCCTAAGAGCTATACTGCACAAGTTTTTCATGCATATTAGGGGAAAATCAGGCTTCTGCAGGACATCAAAGTCCTTTCAGACCATGACCTTAACTGTGTTCCTTACCAGCATTCAAAACTTGCTTCCATTAAATAATACCTGTATAGGCTTGTAATGAAGCAAAAATCACTGCAGGATCCCAACCTCTCTGGCTGCCACCGACTCCACAGGCCTCAGATGAAAAGTCATGTTGCTCATCACTGGAAGGTTTCCTTCGAGCTGAATAGATCCACTAGTCACAAATCTGAAATTGCTAATATTTTCATCAGAAAGGAGGAAGAGAGCTTTAATTCACCAAGACGCTACAACATGGAGGCAGCAAGCGGCTCAAGGCTGAATGGGTTGAGCTATCAAATGCGAGAGACGTCATCAAAATGTGAATGGAGGAGAGAGTCCAATGGAGCGATTTTCTTTCCTCAGGTCGAAACACAGTATTCCTCACCCTCGGACTTTCTAGGTCAGCTCGCTTTTCACCTACGTCTCACTCTGTCTCTCCAGCATTTTGTCTGGATACGTTCTTTATCAGCCAGTCGCTTTTGCCTTGCATTTGTCCTCAAACTCCACAACAAAAACAAACAGGTTCAAAAGTCAAAGAATGCAAGACTCCTCAGAAGTGCAGTATGAAGAGAGAACACAGGCTATACCATATAAAATTCCGTATACCGTCTCTTCTGACTAATGTGCGTATTACACAGGATGCTGATGGGGGGAGACTAACGACATTTTTGATAAACAAACCTTAATACGTTTGAGCCAATATCTGAAAAGAACCTTACAGGCAAGAGCGTGAGTAAAGGGACCACAACCTTGTGTTCCTTAAACCCAACAAAGGTGAAGCTGGTCCAGTCATCCCAGGGAGCCGGCCACACCCACAACAGCAAATGGCAGACTTTTATTCTGCAAACATATTCCCACATTTCTGACTTTTTAAAAAGACTATCAAAACATAAAGGACACTGGAAACAGGTTCTCCCAGGAACAAAGGAAAGAGTGACGCATCTACATTATACACCCAAGTTTACAACAACGACAAAAATCCAAAAGATGGCTAAAATTAGGATTAAATCCTGTCCTTACACTATTTGCGATAAATTGAATGAGCACAAAAAAGTACCTCACTATAAAATATTGAACTTGTAATGTAGTAAGATTTCCTAGATACTATTTTCCTGAAAATTTCCAAATGTCATTTAACTTCTGTGGAGAACAACAAAGAAAGCAAACTCTGTGTTACTGCAAAAGAATTAAGATATAGGCAGTAAGACACAATGGAAGACTCTTTTTGTCTTTCCTTTACCATAATTTGTGAATGGAGGAGGGTAAGTATCTAAAAAGTGAACCACATACCAAAGCCTGAATGAATCAATAAAATGTGTCTTTAAGTAGGATTCATTGAGATTGATACATCCAAGGCTCCAGGCTATTGTTAACTTAAGTTCTAAGCCCATGACAAGTGTGGTACTGAACCACAGAACTTAGCAGGATAGTTTATCTGAAAATGTCCAACAGGAGAATTTACCCATTCTTCTATTACACCCCCACACCCCCAGCTTCTTTGTATCTATCTATAGGACAGCTGGATGGGATTCCTACAATATTGAAGTCATTTTGCTATGGTTCTCCCTGCAGGAAACTTTCCAGAACTCCATTCTATCCACTCCAACAACCAAGACCACCAACCATATTATTCTTCCACTCAAAGTCAAGATGAGCCCTGTTAAACACTAAACTGCATTTCCAACATAGCCTACGTAAAGGTAGTTTTGTCTTCATGCAAATGACTGCACACATTTTGGAATGGTTAGCAGTACTTCTAATATGACAGGATTTAAGAACTACTACTCTTTCTCTCTGAGTCCTCTTTAAGTTATTAAAAACTTATATTGTTATATATTGCTATATTGTTTTCGCTTCCCCTAAGGACCCGAATGGCAAAGAAGGGCCTACTACAATCCCACGATCCCAAGTTGTCTCTTATAAAACCAAGTACTATAAATGTCAGAGCTTACATTTTCCTAACATATGATCAGCTATAAAATTATAAAAACTTTAAAGTTATGACAGAAATGAAGCAGACTGTCAAAGAGATATCTGCACTCCTTTGATTACAGCCTTATTCACAACAAAGTATCCAGACAACCTAAATGTCCCTCAACAGATGAATGTATGATGATGTCACACACACACACACACACACACACACACACACACACACACACACACACACAGGAATACTACTCAGCCATGAAAAAAAAGGAAATCCTGCATTTCCAACAACATGAATGGACCTTGAGGACATCTTGCTAAGTGAGATAAGCCAGACAAAGAAAGACAAATATTGTATGACATCTCTTAGATGTGGAATCTAAAAACACTGAACTTATAAAAGCAGTGAGTAAAATGGTAGGTGGGGGGCTCGGGGGTGGGGGCATGATCTAAGGGTACATACTTGCAAGTCCTAGAGACCTAATACACAGTACAGTGATTACAGACAACAAAAGGGTATTATAAACAGTAAACACTGCTAAGAGACTAGACCTTAATTGTTCATGACACAGGAAGAATAGCATGAGCTAACATCACAACAGCAATCATACTGCAATATAAATGTATCAACTCAATATGCTGTATGGAAAAAAACAAAAACAAACCATAAAGTCATGACAAGGTATTAGTGAAAGTCTCTTAAAAATGTAGGGCCATGAGAAGAGGTTAAAGTGATCATCTGGTTTTTAGAAACAGTAACTTTCCCAACATCCACCTCCCCCCATTTTGGACTAATTCACTGTGAAATGCTAAATCCTCCTGAAAATGGATGAAAGCAAGAAAAAGCATATAAAAGCTGAATCAACAGAATGAGGAAGGTGAAGACCACAAATTTTGAAGTATTTCTTACTCTCATATTTGTAACTCAAATTAGAATTTATATATCAACACACATACACACACACCCAATGATTGCATACACCTCATAACACCTGTATTATGTGATGGACTGTCCAGGTCATGCAAATTTTCTGAAATTTTAAAAAAATTTCTGATTAGCTTGATGTCCACATCCATTTCATAGGAAATAATACGCAAGACAATTTCACCTTGACCTGAAGAGCTACCATTATTGTGTAAAATATTATAATGTATAGGGAACGGATGACATAGCTTTAGAAAATGCCCATGGAGAATTCAGAATACAGTATCTGGTTCCCTTATGCAAAATTCCCAGCACACTGGCATATGGAGATGCTTAATAAATATTTAGTTATAATCTGTATGCTGATTATAATCTGTAGGCTGATTAATGATTTGGAGCAATCTGGTGCTTAATTTTCAATTACAGGCACCGTAACTCTACGGTTCCCACATAATAACCGATGAGGACAATAACAAGAGGAGTGAACAAGGAGGCGAGGACGAGCATGCATTTGCTGGGTACAAGCTCTAGAAGCTTAAGAGAGTGCAGATTCCTCGTTGCCTTGTTGCTTCTGAAGATGAAATGAGACAATGGAAGGGACAGGATTTTGAGAAGTTGAAACTGTCAAATAAATTTACGATGTTGCTATAAAATGACAAGACATAGGGAAGTATTCCAAAGGTATCATACTTTGGGCTGATCCTCAATTTGATAAACCACGGGATTATAACCGCCAACACACGACACCGCTTCCACGGGAACAGAGCCCTTAAAACATTGGAGGGTGCATGGAATGGAGGGTCATAAAAACCCTCTGAGTCTTGACAACCTCTTTTGGTTTTCTATTTTATCAAACTGTTTCTAAGTGACTTTTGCACGACAACAGACCCATTGAATTTCAGAGCGGAGGGCCCTCTCAGACATCAGGAGGCTGAATAAAGACGAAGACTCAGGACTAGTTAGGCGCTCGCTACCTAACTACTAACACAGCTACCTGGCAGACACGTGTTCAACCAGTAAGTGCTCTATCTTCACTTGGCTCTCTCCACCCAAAACTATGTATTTCTTCATTTACCTCAACATTATTATGACCAACTAGTAAATTATGGCATTTAAATTGTCAGTTTATTAATGCTAATTGGGCAGTATACATAGAAGAGCTATATTTGTTCTGTGGGTTTATTATTCCTTCAACTGCTTTAAAAATATAATCTACAGTTTATAAGAACTAACCCAGAATCTCATTTTCTTCCCCAGCTGCTTTAACCATATTTTGTGCAAGAAGTTTTGAAGTATCAGAATGTCCATCTGATAGAAATGCAGAAGGATTGCCTGGAATTAACTGGAGTGAACAAACCACAAAATGTCTCTAAAAACATCCCATGAATAAAATTTGAAGGTTTGACAATCTAAAACTGCCTTAGGTCAACTTTAACTTTCACTTGTGAAATTTGTCATTTTTCATGCTTTCTGAAAAAGGTGAATACAGAGAAGTTCTACATTTTGACCAGTTATAGCACTTTTAAAAATAATAAGTTCCTGCTACTCCCAAGAAGTATACCCACTTCCCTGGAAAGATTCCAATGTTCCATTTAAATAGAACTTATTTTATAAATTTAAACTGTCTTTCCTTAATTATACAATAGACTTCTGTAATAAACTTCAGCCATATCATTTTTAAACAAAAAGTAAACCAGATGTTTGGTATTTATATGCAAAATTGAGCTCTCATTGTGAAACCAAATTAAATTAAAATGAACTCTGGAATGAAGCTAAGCCCCCAATGAAAAACAACAAACACAAAACCAAAAAAAAAAAAAAACCATGTTGTTTTGTGGCTTGTTAGTTTTGGTCACTTACCTATTTTTCCTTGCATCTGGGAAAACACACACCCCATTCCCCATCCCCACAGTTTTATAAAAATTAGCATATGCATTTGGATTTTGTTTAAAAAAAAAAAAACGTCTAAAATGTCAACATGTCACTTAAATAGTCAAAAGTTAATTAATGTCAACCATATGGCAGGCACTGTTTTCAATGCTTTACATCTATTAAATCTCTTAATTCTCACATTAAAAAGCTTGGTTCTACTACCCTATTACCATCCCCATTGTACAGACAGAGTTGAAGCAGAAAGAGGTGAAGTAAGTCAGCCAAGGTCTGTCGGTGGCAGGGCTAAGACTCACATTCAGGGAGGCTGATGCCAAAGTCTGCTCTCTTGACCATGGAGCCCGAATTATACTTTGGCTCAAAACCACTATTGGGAAATACAAGAAAACCATTCAAATTGGTGTCGTTAAAAATCAAAGGTCACTTTATTTGCTGGTTGGTTTTCAGATGTTAAGCTTTACATCTCTTCAATCGAATCCAACAGTATGGACCTTATTCTGGTGTTGTCACACTAACTAAAAAGTTGTCTCTCTCTGTCTCTCTCTCTCACCCACACACACACCCCAACCTTCAGCGGTGCTGTTTAAGGTAACTGTGCTTCTTCAGTCAAGAGGATCTTGATGTAAGGATGTAAGAATTCAGGGGAGAGAAAAGATGGGCTATTTTTTTTTTAAATACTCCCATGTTTATTCAAAACGTAGAAGATACTCATTTTGCCACCCAAAATGTCAAACCCTAATCTGATCTAGGAAAAATTTACTTTGATAGAGCAAGAACCAAGACGACATACCTGAAGGCCAATTCAATTAAGCATCACATTTGTAGTGTCTCCTTTGTGAAAAAAGACCTGAGTGGTCAGAACATTTGGCATCAAGGATTAAAGCTTCTTCGTTCAATTTTTAGAATTCCCTAATGTATGATAAATCTATTTACCCGGGCTAAAGACTTGACAATTCGTTAATAAACAGCAGCTTATCTGATGGTATGAGAAACCACTGTCTGGATTACACAGGTGCTGCCTTTTATTACTCTGGCTATTTATGTCAACAACTATTTATTTAATCTTGAGTCAAGGAAAAACAATTTTCTAGTAACACTGATTACTCATCATCTTGAAATATGCGTTTATTTTCCTTTCATATATAGGACTTATGTCAAGACCAACAGTGAAAAGTTAGCACCAATAACAAATACTTCTGTCTATAATATAGCTTACAGGTGGAACTCCTTCAACAACGTTTGACTCCCTTTTCATTTTTTTTTTTAAGATCTTATTTATTTATCAGAGAGAGGGAGAGAGACAGAGAGACTTGCTGCACAAGCAGGAGAAGCGGCAGGCAGAGGGAGAGGCAGCCTCCCCGCTGAGCAAGGAGCCCGATGCGGGACTCGATCCCAGGACCCTGGGATCATGACCTGAGCCGAAGGCAGATGCCCAACCGACTGAGCCACCCAGGCGTCCCTCCCTTTTCATTTTTATGCTAAGAGGGAGAATAGAGAGAAGATTTATATTAGCATGAGATATAATTTTAAGAAATTTCTGCCATTTTATTCTCCAAAAAGTTAAAATAATGAATTTATAGTTCCCCCAAAGGAAATAAATTTAATGAGCCCAGGCCACTCTGACACTAACAGAAGAAGAAAAATTCTAAAAGAAATGACTATATACAAGAATGCAACCACTTCCTTCTTAATCTACTTTTAAATATTTAATGGTAATGAAAAAAATTAATCCATGATTCTTACATTGCAAAGCACCGCTGTGATCTAGGCATACGGAACTATATGTGTGAGAATATACATTTAAGGACAAATCCACATACCCTGCAGTATCTGTTCGTATACCTTGATGCATAACAAAAAGTAGGTGCTCACTATATTGTCCACCGGAAACTAATATAACACTGTATGCGAACTACACTGGAATTAAAATGTTTTAAAAAGCACGTGCATTGTTTTTCTTACCACTCTCGAAATTTCTTTTTGATTACATGCCTCAAACTGGGTCAAGAATGAGATCAGTCACTGAACCAAAAGAATACTTCCAGAAACCTCCACTTAAAATTTAGAGACAAATCAAAATCATTAACTCTTGATTTCAACATCCTAAAATCAGGGACTTAAGCTGAAAATCAACCAGAGCAGATACACTGGTTTCCACTGATGTATTAACAAGACATGGCTCTAGAGCACTCTTTGGAAAACAGCAGACCTGGAGGCAGGATGTTCCTATCATGAAGAGCATGACTGTATTTGGAATAATGTCTGGATAAAGATTTTTAAACACATAACAAGTCTAAAATAGACTTTCCAGGTGTTCAAGAGGTTGAAACATTTCCCCATGTGATACAATCTATTAAAATGCAAATGCAGAAAAGAAATGAAAGGAAAATATTTCCAGAACAGAGAACCTGATTTTCTGATAGCTTTCCACTTAACCACAGTGTTTTAATAAACTTCCATTCAAAGTGTTCTTTGAAGCCTGTTGTCTTTTTTTTTTCTAGATGTTAAAGAGTTTCCACCTGAAGGAGGGGGGAGATTTCTAAAAGATTTATCCTGGTTACTAAGAATGAAAAGAACACTCAACAGATCATGGATGATTTCATGACAACATTCTCAGGGAGAAAGCTGCCATCGCTTATGCTCTATCCACTGGCAAAGCACCTGTAACATGCTTCTGGGGCGCCTGGGTGGCTCAGTCAGTTAAGCATCTGCCTTCAGCTCAGGTCAAGATCCCAGGTTCCTGGGATCTAGCGCCGCATCAGGCTCCCTGCTCAGCGGGGACAGCCTGCTTCTCTCTCCCTCTGCTGCTCCCCCTGCTTGTTCTCTCTCTCTCTGTAAAATAAATGAAATGTTAAAAAAAAAAAAAAAAAAGCATCAGTAACACGCTTCTAAAAGCCCAAGAGAAGTGTGTGTCGATACTTACTAAAGACTGACTTCCTTCTTTCTCATGTACTTTCCAGAGATGAGCTCTAGCACCCAGATGGTTCCTGATGGATCAAGAGAGCATTTGAGTATCATCAAAAGCCTGGTCAAAAGCCAGGCTGGGTTTGCTGTAAGCTTAGAGGTTATTATCTTAAGTAAATCACTTACTTTTGTTTCCTAAATTCCCGTCTCTCTCCAACTCCTGTGATTTCATTTTGAAACAATTGGTCTTGAAGTTCCAGGAAAACAGTTGTTGGAAATTTTATGAAATCAAGGCCAATGACTTAGGTAATTGGTTATGAAAAAGAAATATACCACAGGGCCATGTGTGTGTGTCTTGTGAGTACATGTGAATCAAGATTATCTGCTCTACAACTGTATTCAGTCTTTGAATCTGTATCTTTCCTATATGGAATCATTGAATACTTACACTGGATAGCTTTTGGGGGGTAGGGGGTGGGGAATCGGCTGTTTTAGAAATAATCCATTGTCTGCAAATATTTAGGTTTGCAAATGCCTTGAAAATAGGGACTTTTTGTCCCAATGCTTAGGACCACAACCTACCACCAGCGGGACGCCTGCTTCTCCCTCCCCAACCCCCCCTGCTTGTGTTCCCTCTCTCGCTGTGTCTCTCTCTGTCAAATAAATAAATAAAATCTATTTTAAAAATAAAATGCAGGAAGTAAAATTATCAGGTACTAAATATTGAAGTGCTAACATTTGTCTTCAGTGCTCAACGAAACCCCAAGCAAATGCATTAGGTGTTTGGCAATTTCATTTCCTTGACTGGTAGATAACAGGAGAAGCTGGAACCCTGTCTGGTGTACTTCCATGAACCACAGCTTCCAAAGAACCAATCGTGTATATGGTTTTCTCTTCGTGCCATCACATACCCAGAAACACAGTCCACCATGAATAATCTATTACAAATTCTACTTTGGAAAATAAATAGGGAAGGGTTCAAGTTAATATAAACACAAAAAGGCTCGAATTCTATTTCAACACTCTGAAGTTGCATTGTCCTAAAAGGGCGTGGCACCGGGAGATGCAAATACCCTCCTGAAACCATCCCTTCTTCTATCCTGCCAACAAATACTAATCAGCTACAAAGTGTCCAATCCTGGGTTCAGAGGCTTTTGCAATAACATAATAGATGGGCTCTATGAGGACTGGGGCCCCAAGGCTAAGAGAAGAGACAGGCAGTCAACACATAATTACCTAAATTATAATTTAACCATAATTGGGACAAGTACTATAAAGATGTGATTTAAAACATAACCAAATTTTAAAACTTTATGTGAAATAAAATGTCACAGGCTCATTGTTGTAAACATCTGGGTTTTTTTTTTCTCCATTTTCTTTATGTCAAAATAAATGATAATGTTTAAAGTAAAGGGGCAGGGAAGAAATGATAAGAGAAGATGAAGATTTCAGTCATAAAATGAAAATCAACGTTCAGCCCCACGGTGTCACAGGAGCTACGAAGTCAAATCGCTGAGGGGGGATCAATGGACTATATATAGCAAAACCATATGGAATTTCGATCCAGCAAATTTCCACCCGCTCCCACCTCACGTCAGAGCACTATGCTTTCATATGTATTTATCAGTATTTATTCCTGTTGAAACTGGCCCAGAAATACTATTCCAGTTTCTCTTGAAATGGTTGCACAAAAGTGATAAACTGTGTCATAAAGATACTTTGATGCGTTTTCTGACTTGTCACAAAGAACTACAAAGTTGAAGTTGTCGTGTGCCTGTGATTGGGGTGGGGGGGGACTTTAAATAACAGTATTTGAATTAAGATAAATCACACACCCCTAAGGTAATGCCAAAGTACTAAGCATACTAACACAAGCAATTGGGATACACTAGGAAAGTCATGAGTACCAAAGACTGCCTAGCTCCAAGCCGGCTGAAAACTGAGGCAACACAAATATGAAATTAATGAAAACTGAGGAGTTTGGGAGTATTAACATCATAGCACAAACACAGAGTGAAGTGGAGAATTTCTATATTATGATATATGTATCACTTAATATATACTCTACTGGGAAATAAAAGAACACAAGTAAAATGTCATACTCACAAATTCCTGAGATATTACATGATTACCACTTTGAACAAGGTACAAGCTTCCCAAATCTTATCTTTTTAACATTTTATTGGACAACCACAAACAGTGCTTTCTCTGTTACTAATAAGCTGTATTTCCATGTATGATTATTATGGAGGAAAAAAAAACAGGAATAAAGAGTAATCAGAACATTCTAATAGATTAAAAATGTATATCAAAATGGTGCAATATTTGCCAGCTGTGGACAAGAGCTATAATAATCACCTTTACAGAGATTACTGACAAAATAACAATAGTAATCAAATATATGTAACTGTGTAACTATTTAAACTCCTAACAAAGGCTTTTATGACACTATTAGCATTAGCAGTAAACAAGCAACTCCCATAAAATATGACTTAATATCACCCTGATAAGAGTTTAAGTACATATAACCATTGTTATGTGAAAAGACACGATTTTTAATATGTGACAACCCGACAGGATTTAATTACCACACCTACTTCAAAACTATTAGCTGTTTCATTCAAACCTGAAAAAACAATATTTATACGGCTATTGAGAATCATTATGATTGATGCAATCTTTTGTGTTATTCCTTTTATAGTCACTTACATTTGTTATTATGAACAAGGAAAAAAAAGAAAGGGGAAATGTGTGTTTCTGTTTTGCAACAAAGCTTTTCTGATGATGACTAACTTCTTCCTTTGAACACAAAAAGCCTCTTTAACTAATGTACATATAAATATGTTCTTTACAATGTGCACCAAGCAAGGAAAGAAGAAAAAAAAAAAAAAAGCTAGCCTGTAGGACTTAAGCCAGAATTAAAAGCAACCTAGGCAAGATGAGTACATGAAAGCTGTCAGGATAGATGTTATTCTTACTCTCAATTTCTTACAGCTCATCTGCTCTCAAGGAAGAAAAACCATAGTTTCTTTTAACCATATCCACAACAGATCTCACTTGAAAGGAAACACAGCCAGTGATTTGGCATGAATGGGCACATTACCAATTTTCCAGCATCACTACTGAATATTTATGTCGGTGACGAATGATGACACCAGTGAAATATTTTAACACGAAGCCTTGCCTTGTAAATCGTCTCGATGCTGTGTCAAAACAACACCTACCATAAATCAGAGGTTTTAGGACCAGTATTTCTTGTTCTAACATGCTACCTGCTCAGCAGAATCACTTGTGTGAACAGGCATAGATTAATGTGTGCTAAGCACAGCCATCTTCCCTCCTAACTTATAGAGCTATAATTTAACAGGCCTATTATCGTCAACGTAATTTTGACAGTGCTGAAATATTATACTTGTTAAAAATATGCACTTAGCACTAACTCCAGTGGTCATTTGAACGGAATAAACAGAGAGGTATCCCTACAATTATCTGGCTTCTCTACCAAGGACTCTTCAAGCAAGAATGTTGACAATTGATTTTATAAAGACTCCAGCAAGACAGTTTTTCTGATTGTATTAGCTCACCGCGCTGCTTTCAGTTCACTTTTCACTTTGCCTCGAGTTATTTATTAGCAGCTTATAGTGGATGCTAACGTGTCCCTTTCCAGTTTCAAGAAACAAAACAATCGTTCAAACCTCCATCACCCACCTCTCCCCAACGCTCAACTCCCACCCATGCATATCCCAAAATTCAGGATAGCTTAGATTTGTGAAAGCATCTCCAGAGCCTCATTTCCCGCTCAAATTAGAAATCTTAATCCTTTGGGCAACCTAGATTTTGGATTAGGAGGACACACAAATAGGTCTCTCATTATTCACTATGCCACTATTCACGTTCCATACGTTCCTGGGTGTAAGCACCTCCCACCAGGAGAATAAAATTGACCAAAGAAGAAGTTACTGCATTTATTTTTCTCCTTTTGTACTACGTTAGCCCTAACTTAATCTGTAAGGGGGAAAAAAAGGATATATGTTTGTACTCTTCTGAGACTGGACACATAAGGGAACACACACACCGCTGCAGAAAAACCGGTCATGTAAAATGAGCACACTGGGGACGCCTGGGTGGCTCAGTCGTTAAGTGTCTGCCTTCGGCTCAGGTCATAATCCCAGGGTCCTGGGATCGAGTCCCACATCGGGCTCCCTGCTCAGTGAGGAGCCTGCTTCTCCCTCTCCCTCTGCTGCTCCCCCTGCTTGTGCTCTCTCTATGACAAATAAATAAAAATCTTTAAAAATATAAAATGAGCACACTGTCCACAACCCAATATTAACTCTGCACTTCCCTGAGAGAATAAACAAACACCAACATCTACCGACCCCAGCGGCTCACTTTCCTAAAGCCAAATTAACAAACGGGGAAGCAAACAAATATTTATCTGGAATCCACTGCGGTCAATGCACTCAGCCAAGTGTTATGTCACCATTTCTAGGCATGAAGAACCAGGACAACTCTCCATGCATCTTGTCTCCAAAATGAAGGGTGAAATTCTAGAGACTTGACAAGACTAGAACGTCTCTACGGACTCTGCTGGCGTGGAAGGAAACTGAAGAAACTGTCTGGTCCTATTTCTCCCTAAACTCATGTCATACGAGCCACCGTATTCTACCCTTAAGGAATCTGAATATATATCCAGTCAAGAGGTCAGCGGCTGCCTCTTCCAGTCACTAGGCGAGAAGTTGTCAGTTAAGAAATCCAAGTGACCTTGTTTGAAATGCCAGATATTCTGGGACAACACTGTAATTCATTATTCAAGAGTTCAATGTCTCAAACATAATAAATTACACCAGCGATTTCAAAACTCTGTATCAACAGTACAAAATACAGACTCTAGCTATAAAAAATGGAATTTCTAAGCTTTAAATTAAAAAAAAAAAGTAACATAAAATAAAACAGGTTTTTGCAATAAGGTGCCCTTACATTATATTCCTGAAATAACGTAGATCATGCTGCCCTCTTGTGCCAGACATAAAAAAATAAAATGAATTCACCCCATCCAAGGAAAACACGGTTTACAGGGAATACAGAAATTCTCTCTTAATTTCTGACTGATTTCCTTTTGACCTGGCATTTGTGTTACCTATGTATTAAGATCTGACAGAACAGAGATGGTGGAAGACAAATGTTGATCGGGGAAGAGGCAGGTGCCGCACACAGCACAGGGACGCAGACCACGTCCACAAAGGCACTCCTCAACACAAGGTGCAAGCAGAATGTGTGCAAAATGCTGGGACAGCTGAAAATGTGCGGCTATACACAATACCATTCCCAAAATCCACAGAGGAGGGAAGGGTAAAAATAGAGGAAGGAAGGGAAAAAGAAGAAAACTAGCTTTTGCCATTCTGAGATGACACACTAGCTGATTCAGATTTTACCCGAACAGCTGAAGATTGATTGGTTTATGAAAAATCAGAGGGTAATAAGATGGTGCATTATAGAAGCAAAAAAGCTAAGTAAACTTCATGCAACCATACATAGGTCCAAAATGGAGAGAAACTGAAGTCGTGGAGCTTGGAGAGATGGAACCTTGTTAAAAATCAGAGCTCTGGGGTGTGGTTAGAGAGACGTGGCTACCGAGCAGAAACATGCACTGTGCAGGTTCACCTTGTCCTTCTCCCTAAATCCAAGTCAGTGAGCCTGGGATGTTGATGGGGCAGCCAGAGTTTCGGGACCCTTCACTGAAGGCTCAGTTCTCTGCATAAATTTGAAGGATCTCCCACTGATGAACAAGATGGGAAAGGCATGGGAGGGAGGCAGCACATCGGGGGTGGGAGCACCCGTGAACAAATGTAAAAAGACATTTCCACAATTCGGATCAGGGTCACCGAGAATATTCCGGCAACAGTGGGAACTGAAGGTGACCATGGAAGGGAACACTAGCAGGACACCTGCAAATCCACACGAGGCTATGGTGCCGGCCGCCCCAGTCACCACCCCAAGTCTCGCTGGCTGGAAACTACCCCTGTACCCTCTCTTTTCCAAACTCCAGGACGCTGTCAGGATCATAGGAAACGGACTGACTTCTCCCGGAGAGGGTACTCTGAATGACAAATTACTGAGAAGAGAACGATGTGCCTCCTGATCTCTCCATGCTGCTCAGAGGACCCTCTGTAACTCAGGGGGCGCAACATCACACCGAGCACTTGTATCCACTTCATGTGGCTATTTAACAGAACTTAACAATTGAGCGTATCCGCCCCTCAGCTCTAGCGGGGAGTTGTTTTTTAATATCATATAACCATTAAAGTACATACAATCAATGATGTCTACTAGGAACCATAATTCAAGGCTTTTGCTTATTCTTCCCAGTGGTTTAAAAACTACAAAAATTTTAACCCAATGGTAAAATCTACCACATAAAATATTTTTAATTAAAAAAAAAAATATTTTTAATCTACCACCAAAAAGAGTAAATAATTCAGGGCCCCTAAACATTCTGGACAACCTAGGCCTATCTCTGGTGTCCTTACTCGGGCTTCTATTTTCTTGAAGGAAGAAAGCCCGGCTAACAGACCTGGGAGGGGGGAGGCAAGATAAACAGTAGCGTGCTACCCTAAGATTAGCGACCCTGAAGATTTAGACTCGTCCCAAATCCTTGAATAATAAATAAATCGGCATGTGGAGAAGCCTACAGGTCTTGAACAGGAAGAGCCTGGTTAACTGTGGCCACGAGCGTTCGGGGGCTGTGATAACAGAAATGCAGTCCCACTTACTGCTCCAAACTCTATGACTGTAGCTTTCACATTAACTGGCAAAGTGGAGCGACTTCCTGGCCATCAGATACATAGGGCCCCCAATCCCTTTCTGACCACAGATGCAACAAGACTGCAGACTCGTGGGGGCCTCTGCAGGTCACCATTCCTGTGCTCTGCACAGGGCCTGAGTTAAACAAACATGTGGAATGAAATGCACAAAATGCTTCCCTGAACAGTCTTATCTAACCCTCAGGACAGCCTTGTGAAGCACATAGGGCAGCTCTTCCTTCCAGTTCCCAGGTGAGGAAGTTCCAACCCACTATGGCTAAGAAACCACAGCTGCTGACCAGGTGCTGAGTGCTGTTCCGAGCCCCGTGAATGTACTGATCTGCTTTATTCCCACAATATCTTTTTTTTTTTTTAAGATTTTATTTATTTGTCAGAGAATGAGAGAGAGAAGCAGGCTCCCTGCTGAGCAGGGAGCCCAATGTGGGGCTCGATCCCAGGACTCTGAGATCATGACCTGAGCTGAAGGAAGACGCTTAACTGACTGAGCCACCCAGGCACCCCTTATTCCCCCAATATCTTGCTAAGGGAGGAGTATACAGCATCCTCATTTCACAGATAAGAACATTGAGGCACAGAGAAATTAAGTAACTAGCACGTGAGGATTAATAGAACCATAACCAGCTATTACAATTAGTAGCTAGCACCAGGTCTGAACCCAAGCAGCTGGATCCACAGTCCACGCTGTTAACCACGACAACGTCCTGCTTTGAGATTCGCCTGCCCGGTAGCATCGACACCCTTTGGCCTGGGTCACGCGGCTAGTTAACAAGCCAGCCCACCTCCCTGCCTGGACAAGTCCTGTCAATTATCTCCTGCCGAAACAAAGCCTGAACAGTGGGAACAGATGTTGATGGACTGACTCTTCCTAGGCACCCAGGTCAGGGGGCTGCCTTCAGAAGCAAGACAGGTCAAAGGCCTCAGGCTGGAGGCACCTCCAGGTGCACTCATGGCAAGAACTTACTCTTACAGATCTATGTGCAAAGTGGACACTCATTTATTGTCCACAGACACAAACAGTGGAATAGAAGCTTCTATGCCCCCCACCCCATAGTCAGATTTTGTCTGGTAGGAGCTAACCATTAGTGGAGCTTTTCGTAGAACAGGAATCAACACACATAGCCATTTCTCCCAAGCCTCTCCTCCGTTTCCAAATGCTGAAATGTGATCGGACACTTAACTGTGTCAACAAGGCCAACTGACTGAGAAAACCTGCTGTCTGACTTACCTATTGGGTTTCTATCAAAGAACAACACTGGAGCTCTCAGAATGGACTCGAACATCTTGTTGTGCAAAGTTTGTGAAGAATGGACGAGGACGTAGAATACAAACAGAGATCTCGCTGTGCCAAAAAGGACAGTAGCCACAGTTAAACCTGAAAGAAAGGAACATCACTCAGAGAACTTGTCCTTTCTTCAGCGATGCCAAAGCATGTCGGGCACGTTAGAGAGATATTATGTATTTTATTCCATAAAACACCATAGATTCTCTTAAGAGTTCGATGCATTTGTAAGATACATTTATAAAGGAGAATAGAATTTCTTTTTCTCTCATTAAAGAGATACTGTATGTAAAAAAAAAAAAAAAATCAGGTGTAAACTACAATTTCATGCTAGGCTTCCCTAATTCAATGACAAGTTCTATTAATAACGCAGAAGAAAAAGAGAGAATTATAAAAACTAGTTGGTCTTCCCTTCTCTGTATTTCAAGTTTTACTATTTATACGTCTCACAATCTAAAACCGTGGTATGCTCGGACGCCGGCATGTGAGTTAACAGGGCGCGGAGGGAAATGATGTACCATTTCTTTGTAGAAAATACCCAGGGTGGCTTTTAAAGAATATGAAAATACCATATTAATTGTCAAGCAGAAAATCTCTCAACTGAATTGCAAGAAAATACTAAATCTGGGTTTGCGTGAAATAATCTCCATGAGCCACTAATCCCTCTCACCCCAAGTGTTTTATACAAAAACACAAAGCATTTTTAAATGAATGGAATCATTTAAATTATAGATTTTTATTAAGGACATAAATCAGTACCTATCTCCTGAACTCCCAATGCTAAACAGACTAGGGGTAGCTTCTGTGATAAAGACCCCATCAAGTGCATTCTTCCCTTTCAGAGGACACCTCACTGTTGTTTAGACTCTCAAAGCTGCTCAAATACGGGCGCCTGGGTGGCTCAGTTGGTTAAGCGACTGCCTTCGGCTCAGGTCATGATCCTGGAGTCCCGGGATCGAGTCCCACATCGGGCTCCCAGCTCAGCGGCGAGCCTGCTTCTCCCTCTGACCTTCTCCCCTCTCATGCTGTTTCTCTCTCTCGCTCTCTAATACATAAATAAATAAAATCTTTAAAAAAAAAAAAAAAAAAAGCTGCTCAAATACCTGAACTCTGTCCACAGGTGTTTTCCTGGGCCCCCCTCCCCCCATCCCACTTTAAAGTGCAGTAAAACTGCTCCTTCCTCCTTCCGGGCTTCTCATGGCCCACCAGTGTGGAAGGTAAACGGCTCAGGTGTTCAGGTTTCTTAGCAAGTGATCCACGAAATAAATACCAAATTTCAGTGAGTAGGTTTTCACAAAGATCACTTGGTCTATCTATGCAGAAAGCCTGTATGAGCGTTTCCAGTGAGAATACTTAAAATTTTAGATGAGGCTTTCCTTTAAAAACTACGTGATGCCACATATATTCTAAGCACTCTTGTGAAAACAGAGCGCTGTGTTAATATTAGTCTGGCAAGCCAAATGTTAAATTAATCACACAGTTGGGGACGTGATAACATTGTGATCTCAAGGTAAGAAAGAGAAGGAATCCTAATTCCCAGACACTGGATTTTTCCCTGCTTAGCTTCTCTCTTAAGTAATTAGTGAAGCCCAAGAGATGAGCAGTATGGGGAAGGGAGCTTTGCATACCTGCGAGGGCATAATGCTTTTATGTGGGGGAACCTTGCTGCCAGAGGATTTCATCCAAGTTCAATAAAAGCCAGGGGTTTATTCAGACAGAATTGGAACAATCCGAACCACAGGGTGGGGATCCGTTTCTAATCCCCTTGCCCATCCAAATAATGATATAAGATTTAGCTAAAGCAACCTATTAGAATAGACAATAGCCACAAATTTCCAGTGGCTGATTTTCTGAATGCTCAATCCTGGTTTAACTTCCAAAATCCAGTACAGAGCAAATTAAGAGTCTTCATTCAACCTCTTTCTTCTAGTAGATTTTAAAAATAATTATTCTAATTAATTCACAGAGTAAATGCGACTCAGACTCTTAATCTGTTAAGACATTACTGAATTACTCCTGGAAGCCCTAGTTACTCACACAGGCTCATTGTAAGCACCTCAGACTCCCGGATAATAAACCGAACGATTAAACTTTACCTGAATAAATTCCTAAGTACCAGGCAAGATCGAGCTTCTCAGTGACATTTTCTTTTCCATTTACCGTGACATTCAGGGCACTTTGTTCATTTGCCCTGTGGAAAATGGAAAAAAAAAAAATTTTTTTTTTTCAACTATAGATGGAATTTAGATAAGTACAAAAAGAAAAAATAAAATTAGCCTGAATTTGGGAGACATGATTTATGCTGGAAAAGGACTCCCAGCACACAGGGCCTCGGGTACATCCACCTTATAAAAATTCAACTTTCAGTTCTCAAAACTGTCCGAGGATCCGACATGGGGAGAGACTGTGGGAGGGTCATACTCCACCAGCAAGAACTTTAGTTTTTCTTTCTCTTTGGGGAAAGTAAGGGAGGATCAGGACAGGAGGCTGAACAAATCCACCTCCAGCCGACTCTGGGGGAAAGAGGCTGCCTGTTGACTTGGTGGCCCCTTGCATCAGACCGGAAACAACTCACCAATAGGAGAGCCACCAGTCCTGAAGAATGTAGGCAACCTAGAACGGGGAGGCAAAAAGATCACACATCACTTAGCACCGTGACACTCTCACTCACCCAAACGGACCATTGAAAGGCTCTGGAAAACGGACACGGTTCTTCCAGCTCTGGTCTACGCCAAGCCCAACATCCCAAGTCACAACACATCAAGTAAGTGTGTTGAGTGACACAAATAATCTCGGTGATACATTAAAATCTTTAAAGAACATTTTTTTTTTCTAGAAGCTCTCTGTCATGTACACGCAACACCACTAAACCTCAGTTTCTCTGTCCCCCAAGATAGCACGTTTCAATGCAAATCCAAGTGGACTGCAAAATACGGTAATAATAAATACATAGAGGGAGGGGCGCCTGGGTGGCTCAGTCGTTAAGCGTCTGCCTTCGGCTCAGGTCATGATCCCAGGGTCCTGGGATCGAGCCCCGCATCGGGCTCCCTGCTCCGCGGGAAGCCTGCTTCTCCCTCTCCCACTCCCCCTGCTTGTGTTCCCTCTCTCGCTGTGTCTCTCTCTGTCAAATAAATAAATAAAATCTTTAAAAAAATAAATAAATAAATAAATAAATAAATAAATAAATACATAGAGGGAAAGCAGTACTGTAAACATCAAGCTGAGGCCACAAAACAAAATAAATGCCCTATTTACCTGCGCTATGATGTTTAGTAGAATGAGGAACACGATGGCCAACCAGTGAGCACCGGCTATTAGGTAATTCTTGTAGGCCTTAAGACCAACTTTTCCTTCTGAACGACTCTCCTCTGACACAGCAACCTGTGTACTCTCGTTCTGAGAAGGGAAAGGAAAAAAAAAGGAAAGCAGTAAGAGACAAAATTTTGTATAATGTACCCCAAAACTTCAAAAGTTCAACAATGTGCTCCACTGGCAAAGCCATGAGCAAAGAGGCCCATCTTACACACTGGTAGGAGTGCAAAATGGTACAGCTCCTCTGGAGAAGGGTGGTTTAAAAGGATCTAGCCAAACCATCTATGTATTCACCATTGGACCCACCCATCCCACTTCTAGGAATCTATTAGCAAAAAGGAAATATTGTTTGTACAAGGTTATTCACTACGGCGTGGCTTTGCTTTGATTTCCGGCACATGCACAATGTACCCAATTCACGTATAAATGCAGAAGCTTATTCCACAATAATAGACAAGAGGATATGGAGCTAATGTATCACCGAGATTATTTGTGTCACTCAATGATGGAATCACAAAACATAGTTAGGAGCTCAAAATATGAGCCAAATAGAGTAAACAGTTCAAACAGCAAGAGTAACGGGCGTCGGGATAGCAGGGGATAGCAAGTGGTCTGAAATCTTTGGTTCCTGAATTTCAGAGAGTGATTCCCGAGTCTGGACTGTGAGGGACTCATCTCCATCCTTATCAGAATCATCCAGGCTCCTAGATTTGGATTGTGAGGGTTTGGATATTGAAGACTACCTGTGCATATTTTTAAGGGAGATGCAGAGCATTTCTGCACATCTATCTGGAGAACATAGAACGCACTGTAGATTCACATAAGCCAAGGATGTCCTTGGGTGTATGCGGGTCTCTGTGGTTTCAAAGATGGTTGAGATGTGATTCTTGAACTTGCAGCCCCGTGACATTCTCCATCCAACACCCAAAGGAGAGCCCTGATCAGGCCTGCTCCCTTCATTCTGTTCTAATTCTACCAAGTCCATGGAACAAGGCCTTGGAACCTTAGAATCCACTATGGGACCAATGAAGAGGTCATGTGCAGAGCAGAATGAAGATGCATGAGGACACTGAGAGCAGACAGGACCAGGGCACGCGGCAAGAGGAGAACTCACGGCTTGCACCTCCGGCGCACCATCTTTCAGCGAGGGTCTGGACGATTGCTGGGACCAAACAGAAGACTCTGAGAAGCTCCGAGTCCTCAAAGCGGGAGATCCTGGAGCTGGACTCTCGTCAGCCTCCTCGTTTTCCTTCTTTAAAAGGGAGCCAAAATCTACCCCAGACTTCAGAAACTCCGTGTAAGTCCCCTTCTGCACCATTTTGCCCTAAAATAAAAATAAAAGAATTTGACACAAGTTCATGTGCCTTTGATAACACTACTCTAACGCTAATCAAAAAAAGTTAACTGGTCTTAAATGACCGTATTCGTAAGAAAATTACCCTTAGGCCTGGAATTCTGGTTGACACATCTAGTGCAACTCAACTGGACACAGAATCGAGCATTCTGTTCTCTGTCAAATCCTGTGTGAGGTGCTGTGTAGCCATGTGTTAAGAATGGAGATCACGAACTACCATGGGCATTTAAAGAAGCAAAAATTACAGACGTTGGTAGGAGTCTCAGTATAGTCTTTCTAGACAACATGGAAATTGAGGCCAAGTGTCACATATTCAAAAGAACAAGGTCAAGCTGGGGAGGATATTCCAGGGAAGAATGAAACTTGACACAATGCGGACACCTGCGTGGTCAGAGTCATCCATCAAATCTCTGCTGCCCACGGCCATGCCGTCACGTGCTGCACTGGGACCAGACACGTGGGAGGTCGTCTTTACTCTCCAACTGCCCATAAACTCAGGAAGTTCCCAACTGCAAATTCAATATTCCACCTGCTAATGTCATTAACTTAGGCGGCCATCAGACTGGGGTGACTCTAATGCCTTGGGGGGTCTGTCTACACAAGCAAACCAAACCCTAAGCCAGAGTCAATGCACTCAAATCCATGAAAATAAAGCTTCACAATCACAAGCAGCCAACTAGGCTTTCCAAAATCAAGCAACTCCTGAAGCTTGAGCAAATCAAATAATTTTCTTGAAACCCACGTGACACATCACTACACATTCCCCTTCCTTACAAAGTTATAGAAAATAAAGTGCAGGTATCTTCACTGGCTTCTCACCCCCATAAAAGAATAGGCAGCTATTCTACTCAGTGGCAAACAACATATTAGGCGAAATCCCAGGGTACCAAACAAAGCAGATGAGGGCAGCTCTGGGGAAGGCAGGCCAGGTGAAGGCAGGCGGCCCAGGACCCCCCTGGTACCCCTCCCATCCTGTGCCCTGACATGGGCCACTGAGAAAAACCCAACGAAGCTTTTGGGAACCAGTCTGATACTGGAGAATTAGAAAATTATTCATGATACAGTGTGTCTTGTTCCATTTGGGAGGCAAAATTCATATGCCTTATTTAATGAAATTACCACTTTCCACTTAGTAAATGCAGATGCACAAGGAAACGACTAGGAGTCTAGAGACAGCAAGCTCACGCGGCAGCCCAGCACAGACAACTTCCAGAGGGGACGCGAGGACAGCCATCCCCGCCCAGCTGCTCGAGAGGGACCGCACGAACACTAGGAATGGATCCAACTCATCCAGGGGAGCTCACTGGTGGACAAATGTTTGCTCTGATAGCACTAAAATTGGGAGTGATGTCTTCAGCAAGAGCAATAAGGAGACTGGCTGACCAGCTTGTTCTCCCACCCACTGGTTCTGTACTCATTAATCCCACCAACACTGGGGCTTTACCAGACTCGCTTCACCCCTGTTCTCCAGATTGGGGAATTGGAGCTTCTTATTCCCAGAGGGCCGCAGAAGCACCGACATGGGGAAGTGCTTCAAAAGAGGCAGAGATTCTGTACTCTTGTCATCCTTCTTAGGGCAGAACTTCATTTGATTAAGTGAGGATGTGACCAAGGGCCTGAGGCAGCAGACCAGGGTTAATGACCCAGGGGCTAAGGCTCTGAGGCAAATACGCCAAGGAGTGAAACATCAAACCATCACTAAGGCCGGAAAATTCTCACTAATCTCCACCTCCCAAACCCATGCTAGCTGTTGGGGGTTGAATTGTGGCCCCCCAAAAAGATACATTTGAGGCCCAAATAGGATACCTGTGGATGGGACCTAATTTAGAAATAGGATCTCTAAAAAAAAAATTAAAAAAAAAAAAAGAAATAGGATCTCTGTGGATGTGATGATGCTGAGGTCATACTGGAGTAGGGTGGACCCCAAAGCCAATATGACGGACGTCCTCGTAGGAGGAGAGATCAGATGCAGTGAACACCGTGTGACAACAGAGCTAGAGACCATAGTGCCACGGCCACAAGCCAAGACCAGCAAGGACAACTGGCAAACACCAGAAGCTGGGAGAGGCGATGAAGGATTCTCCCCAGGAGCCTTCAGGGAGAGCACAACCCTGCCGGCGCCTTGGTTTTGGACTGGTAGCCTTCAGAAGGGTGAAGATGATAAACTTCTGCTGTTGAAGCCCCCCACTTTGTGGTACTTTGTGATGGCAGCTCTAGAAACTGATACACCAGCCTGAGCCCATGCATCCGACTTCTAATTGCTTCTGCTGTTGGCCCTCCAGCAAACATAAGAGAGATCTTTTAAAACCATGCATCAGACCACATCACTCCTCTGCTCTGGACTGTCCAATGGCTTCCAACCCATTACCGGGCCAGCAGCCCACTGCTCTGAGCCCCTCTCCCTCACACTCCCCGGCTTCCTCTGCCTCAGACACACTTCCTCCAGCATGCCAGGTCAGGTCCTTCCTTAGAACCCTGCAGCTGGACCACCTGCCTCAGCCGCCTCTCCCCCAGGTGACCGCCTGACCAGCACCTTCATGTCACTCAGGTCCCCTGAGGCACCACCTCCCCATGGAGGCAGTCATGAGATCAGCTGCCCCCCACCCAACTCCTTCCTTACATCTACCCCCATAAGGATGGAAGCGCCATGATGGCAGGGACTGGTCTGACTTATTGCTGCCCAGACTCTCCCATGTACTGGGCATGCTCAAAGCCCTGTGCTCGGAGACGAGCAACCGACGATACCCTGGAGAGCACATCTCCACCAAGGGTGCTCCGCTTTCCAGCCACGCCTGTTATTAATGGAAGACGCTCTCTGAGTAAACTGCAGATGACAAACAGACACAAACAGGTCTTAGTAGCTCTAATTTCCAAATAATACACTTTGCCGTACGTCGTGGAAGAGGAATACAAAAGCTCTAAATAAAATAGCATCATTATCCTGAACGATTTTTACCAGAACAGTTAACATTTATAATTCTGAGGTAGCAATTTTATCTACTTTAGGGTAATATGGCTCGGAATGCAATAGTTACACTTCTACATGTCTTTGGATTCATGCTCAAAGGCATGAGTACCAGCTCTGGGGAGAACGGGATGCAAAACTGAGGGAGGAGAGGGAGCTTAGCACAAACCCAAGGGGAGACTTGCTGGGAGGTCTCACTGTCAACACACCTGAGTGCTAGCAAGTTCCACAGACTTCTAGAAATTACTTACATCTTTCAATATCAGAATCTGACTTGCAGCTTTTAGGTACTGCAACTGATGAGTCACTAAGATTGTGATCTTCTCATGCAAGGTTTGACAAATACACCTATAAATGTAAAAGGTACAGTATGCAAAAACCACATTAATGGGGGTGCTCCAAATTGAAAAACACACATTTGAAAACACAATGAGACAAAGACAACACAGGAACCAAAGGTCTGTAGTTTAAGTACCGGTGCAAATACAAATCAAATACAAATGTAAATCAATGAACCCAACCAGGTCCTCAAATTTATCAGCAGCAAACTTGAGTCTAGCTCTGCTAAGAGATTCTAAAAAGGAGTCCAGTGAAAGAGCCACCAAGTGCTAAGGGTCCCCCTGACCAACTAAAACTCAACAATTATTTATATATTTCATGATGGAAAACAACTGAGCAATACTGAGATTCAAAACCTGACTAAGCAAAAATACTACTTATTTCATCCCTGTATAGGAGGAATGGGAGGAGGGAACTATGTCATACAAAAATGTTTCCCTTTTTGTCTCCTAGGTGATTATAATTTATGATGTATATACCAGCCCAGAAAATCCTAAATACTCAGTGACCTTCACCAAAGTGCATTTTCTTTCCTTTTTTTTTTTTAAGATTCTATTTATTTGAGGGAGAGAGAGTGAGCACATGAGCAGGGAGAGGGGCAGAGAGAGAGAGGGAGAATCCCTAAGCAGACTCCCTGCTGAGCTCGGAGCCTGCCACGGGGCTCAAACCCAGGACCCCAAGATCATGACCTGAGCCGAAGGCAGACGCTTAACAGACTGAGCCACCCAAGCATCTTCAAAGTGCATTTTCTAGATACTTCTTCCCAAATACTATTAGAAGACAAATGCTGGCATGGCCTCAACTAGTGTCTACAATGTCCCCACAGTCCCATCCAGGGAGCACATTGCCTTTCATCAGGACTGAAAACCTTCCCAATATGAATATGAAAGAAGAGAATCCAAATGGCCCAAACCATAGTGGAAATCATCCAATGGCTCAAAAGACACACCGATTCTCTCAGACAAGAGCCCCCCTCTCAGTACTCAACTCAAGTGTTTTTCTACAGTAATCCCTCAAACTGCTCCTCATTTTAAATGTAGACCCCTAGGAGCTCCACTCCATCCTGCACTCACCATGGTCTGCAACCTCTCCAGCTAAGCAAGTAGCCCAGGTCGTGGCCTCCTGACCACAGGAGGGCACGAGGACATTCTCTGGGCGCAGGGACATTCTCTGGGCGCAGGGACATTCTCTGGGTGCAGAGACATTCTCTGGGTGCAGGGACATTCTCTGGGTGCAGGGACATTCTCTGGGCACCGGGACATTCTCTGGGCACCAGGACATTCTCTGGGCACCGGGACATTCTCTGGGCACCAGGACATTCTCTGGGTGCAGAGACATTCTCTGGGCACCAGGACATTCTCTGGGCGCAGGGACATTCTCTGGGTGCAGAGACATTCTCTGGGCACCCGGACATTCTCTGGGCGCAGGGACATTCTCTGGGCGCAGGGACATTCTCTGGGCACCAGGACATTCTCTGGGCGCAGGGACATTCTCTGGGTGCAGAGACATTCTCTGGGCACCAGGACATTCTCTGGGCGCAGGGACATTCTCTGGGCACCCGGACATTCTCTGGGTGCAGGGACATTCTCTAGGCGCAGGGACATTCTCTGGGCGCCTGAGCCCCCTGCAGAGCCAATCTCAGCAACATGGGCCACAACTCCACCTGCTCATGTGGGTCAGATCAAGAGTTCTGGAGGCACCCAGAACTCTTACCAGCCTGACAAGGTCAGGTGAGCTACCTGACCTCTATGAACCTCAGTGCCTTCATTGCAAAATAAGGCTGCTGACAACTCAAAGGGCACATTGTGGGAAGAGCACTAATCCGCTTGGTAAATGGTCTGTTCACCCTCTTCCCTAACCCACAAGTGGCCCTTTGCTTTGGACTCAGGACAGAAAAGTTCCTAAGGAGACATTTCTGAGACTGGGCCTGAGATCAGAAGACTCCAGGCTGTAGATGTATATACTATTATTCCATTCTTTGCATCCAGAAGGATTGTTTCCCTTTTGACAGGTCCTGGTGTGGCTTTCATTCCTAAGTTTGCTGACCAAGTAAACCCCTCTTCCAGCTTAGCACTAAAGCACTTGATGGAATTGTTTCTCCTTCATTCAAAATTCTGTGCTGGCAGTCCCTGAAGGGGCTGTTAACCAAATCTGATGCGCTGCTATGTCTGAGCTGGGCCAATGCAAAAGTGTTCAAATGTTTTCTTCCTAACATCCACCACAGATAGAGGAATATAAGTACAATGAAGTTATTATGTGATGGCTTTAAATTTTTTCTAAATCACGCTTTTTAATCAAAATCTCCAGGAAAATACTCTATTTGCCAAATTTTTAAGAGTAAAAATTTCCAAGTCATGCCATTAAAAAAAAAAAAAAAAGAATGATTCAGTAACAAGTTATTGAACTTTTAACCTGTGTAAGGGCGGTGTTAAGAGGGGCCTTGTACTGTGGTAGAGGGGATACAAGTAAGACAGTCACTACCCTCATTCGTTCCACTGACAGACATTTGTTGGGGTGCCAGGCACCGTCTTAGCAAAGAGGACACATCCACAGGACCAGAAAACCACGAACACTCTGCATCACGTGGAGGGGGGCACATTCAACAAATACAGAAAATGTACCCTAGGGGCGTGATGTCTGCCATGAAGAAAAAGCAAGGTGAGGGCTGCGATCCTGGGTGTAGGGGACACATGGACCACGAGAGTATCTAGGGGGGAGCATCCCTGCAAGAAGGTACAACTGGGGACAGAAGGTACAACTGGGGACAGAAGGTACAACTGGGGACAGAAACCCTCTGCACAAAGGTGCCTTCGTGCATTCACCCTGGAGTCGGGGGTGGGGAGAACTCATCAGTGACCAAGTACGCGCCCCGAGGGCTGCGGGCAGACAGAAGGGCACAGGGTGAGGATGTGCTGGAACGGGAGACGGAGCAGACGGCAAAGAACCTCGGTCGGCTTTTGAGGCCATGGAGCTGCTCCCTGCACACGAAGGGCGTCTGCGAAGGCCTGAAACAGTGAAGGCGAACAGAGCAGGCGGCAGGGTGGGGAGATCCAGTAAGGACAGACTCAAAGAACTGATTAGGCAGGACGTGGGGGTGTGGGGGAAGGGGCTTCCTAAAATAGGACAGGCTCCACCCCTAAAACCAGTTAGACTGAAACCCATTCACCTGAGGGCCTCTGACCCTCTGCATGAGACAGAATCCACGTAAATGTTTACAACACATAGTTGTAAAACTCGCAAACCTTAATAACCTTGGATATATATTCACGACTGAAGTAAACTGTTAATGGCGAGTAGAAGTGTAATTCATTCACTTTTAATACAAAACACTTCACATTACTGAGCTCAACACAACCGCCATCTTTCAGAGCATATTGTTCAGTCCAATTTTCTAGCTCGTTGAGAACATTCTCAAGCTGCTGCTGAGTGATTTCCTAAATTGCATTCGTGCTCCCTGCCCTAAGTTTCCCCAAAGGATGCGGTTCTGATTAGCAAACAACAATTTTAACAAGCTTGCTTCTATCAAGTGTATATCCAAAGCCATTAAACCCGAAAGGTGCGAGAGGACTTTATAAATACCTCCCGTGTTCAGAGAACTTGGGGGAGCTTCTGCGATAAGCACACTGACCCTCGGCAATGAAAACGCCTCTTGCCTCCCAAGTGACACAAACACAACGGCCAGTGGAACCTGTTCTTGGAGTGATGGAGAACTTGTGCACACCCACCCAGGATGGGGTGACACACATTCATGACTTCAGGGTGAGGCTCTAGGGGTAGGGAGGCTGGGCTGCTCCTGACGCCACCCAGGGTGTGGGGTGGGGAATCTCTGTCACAGCACTGGGCCCTGTCCCTGAACTCAGTCACAAGCCACAGGGCACTTCCCTGAGGGAAAATTCCTCAAGTCGTGATCGTGATCGGGATGGGACGGGAAGAGGGGTCAGATCAAAGAGCTGGAGACCATGTCAAGTGTTAGCTGCTCGGCTCTCCGCGTTCTCAAAGAGTCACTGCTGCTATGCGCTTTTTCCTTAAATTGTGGTAAAACTGGTAGAACATTTACCATTTTAACCATTTTTAAGCTATATCTCAGGGGCATTATGGACACCCACACTGTTGTGCAACCATCACCATCACCCATCTCCAGAACTTGTTGTCACGCCAAACCTAAGCACTTCGTACATACACACTCGGGGGGTGGGGGGGTTCCGCGTTAGGAACCCACACTGAGGGGACACTGAGTCCCAGGCTCCTAGTATGCGGAGCCCAGAGCTGCCTCATGCTAACTCTGCTAAAATCTCTTTACTTTGCTACTTAGGACTTTAAATGAATTGTGTCTCCCCACCTCCACCCCCAAAATTCCCACATTGATGCCTTAATCCCCAGCAATTTAGAATTTGGTGACAGGACCTCTAAAGAGGCAATTAAGTTAAAAAATGAGGCCGTGATGGTGAGCCCTTACCCAATCTGACCTGTATCCTTAGAAGAGATTAGGATATAAGGAGATGGGGCGTCTGGGTGGCTCAGTCAGTTAAGCACCTGACTCTTGATTTCAGCTCAGGTCATGGTCTCAGGGGTCGTGAGATCGAGTCCCACTTTGGGGAGTCTGCTTGAGATTCTCTCCCTCTGCCCCTCTCCCAAAATCACATGTACATGCACTCTCTCTCAAATAAATAAATCTTAAAAAAAAAAAAGACCATAAGGAGAAAGCCACCAGGGGTGCACGCACACAGAGGTGAGACCGTGTGAGGACACAGTAAGAAGGAGGCCATCAGCCAGCCAAGGAGAGAGGTCTCAGGAGAAACCAAGGTGCCAAACTTTCAGCCTCCGGGCCTGGGGGAAAGATCTATCTCTCTGGTTTAAGTCCTCCTTTGTAAATGGAGATGTTTTGTGCAACATCATTTGCAAGAACATTGACCTCAGTGCACACATTAGGGCTTCAGGAAGTGCATGGAAAGCGCTCACTGGCTTTGACAAGGTGAACAACAGTAAGGTAACTATGGGGTAGACATGGACGCCATTGAAACAAGAGCGAGTTCATGATGCTTCCAAACATGGCAGTCTAGACTCCGCAGGGAGCACAAGTTACGTATATTAGGCTAATAGTCTGCACAGAGAAGATTCAGAGTTGTCCTACTTCAGTCGTGTGGCGACGAAGCAAGAGCCAATGAAAACAAATTCCAGGGGCGCCTGGGTGGCTCAGTCGTTAAGCGTCTGCCTTCGGCTCAGGTCATGATCCCAGGGTCCTGGGATCGAGCCCCACATCGGGCTCCCTGCTCCGCGGGAAGCCTGCTTCTCCCTCTCCCACTCCCCCTGCTTGTGTTCCCTCTCTCACTATATCTCTCTCTGTCAAATAAATAAATAAATAAAAAATCTTAAAAAAAAAAAAAAAAAAAAAAAGAAAACAAATTCCAGAGGCACAAAGTGAGAGTCAGGAGGTGAGCTAGATTCCAGATATGCAGTTTCAAATTCACGTTAACCCTCCATGTGGGGGCCTGACGTATTAATTCTAATAAGAATCCAGGAAGCCATACTGTGAATAAGGCCTTCTTCAACTCTAGACTTTAAGTGTTTCCTGACCTGCAGGGTAATTCGCACAAAGCAGTGAGGCCGCTCCACAGAAGCGATACGTTGGCACAAGAAACACTGCACTTCTAATGTGCCACCAACAAAAATGACGAAGGACAAGAACTGGGAGCCAAGTATCACGTTACCGAGTCCCATTCTTCGATTTAAAAACTGCACATCGGCTTTCTTATCCCATCAATGGTGTCTTGGTTATCCATGGCGAGGAGCAAGGGGACATCTGCCATCGTGCCCTCACCCCCTCAAGCATGTCCTCCACTCACGCCACACACAGTGAGCACCATCTAGGTCTTCCTTTTTCTCTCTAAAAATTTCTCTGAAATGGATCTTCCGTGGAGGGAAGGGAGGAGGAGGAGGGAGACCTCAGCAGAACAGGCAGAGTCTTCCAAATCACCCCAGCTTCCCTGAGCTCTTTTCCCCAAACGCTACAGGGCGCATAGAAAACAGAAATGACAAACACGGGCAAACTCACAGTTCAAACAAGTGCCTGCCAACTTCTGCATCCACCGCGCTGAGAGGATCGTCCAGGAGGTAGATGTCTGCATCCTGGTACACTGCTCTGGAAAACAGAAGACCACATCAGACGGGAGAACGCTCCAGGCTCCCAGGATCTCATCTCCCAGTCGTGACAGCCTTCAACAACTCGGGGCACGTTCACTCCAAGAGCCGATGGAATAATGTGGGGCTTCCCACAACGCACCCCTCTCCCTCCCTGCCACGCAGCAGGTGGTCTCGGGACGGCCACCTCCCGGGAGCAGCGCACGGAGCACGTGCAACCAAACTGTGCGTACCTTGCAAGGTTGACCCGGGCCTTCTGCCCTCCGCTCAGCGTGGCTCCCCGATCGCCTATCACGGTTAAATCTCCATCCTCCAAAAGCTGCAAATCCTGCATGGAGACAGAAAGAAGGGGTGGGGGTAGAGATTTAAAACATGTTCTCCTGTCATCCGGGACTTTCAGCACTGGTTCTTCATACACATCTGTGATCAACAGCGACAGATCTATTTCAAAGTGACTAAATGGTAACCTTGAACCTTTCCCAAAAAACTCAGGGCTTTTTGCTTCCGTTTTGCAGCTTTTCCCACAGTGTTCGTGCATTTCACCAACTTAACTGATGTTTGTTGAACATTGACTAGATGTCTGGCATTGTTCTGGGAACAATGAATTTGGTAGTAAAAAGACAAAATCCCTTGAGTTTCCATAGAGGGAGACTGACAATATGAAAAATTAGTCCTAAGGACTAAGAAGAAAAAATAAGCTGGCTCAGGGGACAGAGGGGCAGGGAAAAAATCCTACATAGGGGTCGAGAAGGGCTCTAAACAGAGGGGCTTTCGCAGAGAGACAAGGGCGCCTGTGCGGACCCGAAACGCGTTCCACACGCAGGAACGAGCAGGTGCAGACGGCGCAGGGCAGACACGTGCCCAACGTGTTCAAGAACTAGCAGGGAGGCTAGGAGAGCTGGAGAGAGTGAGTAAAGAACGGGGAGAGCAAGGGCAGAGATAAGAAGGGGGGGCCATGGGTTTCACTCCCAGTGACACAGAGAGGGGATGTGGCTTCGGTTTTTCAGAAATCCCTCTTGCCTCTTTGTGGAACAGAGATGGTAGAGGGCAAAGGGTGAATGAAGCAGGGCACACATGAGGACGGGACTGCATTAATGTAGGTGAGAGAAGACAGCGGCTAGACCCAGAGTGGGAGCAGGAGACAAGGAGAGCAGTGGGCACGTTCTGGAGAAAATTCAAAGGTGGAGCCTGTAGGACCTGCTGATGAGTGGGTGCCCGTTGTGGTGGTGGAAACAGACGATGTCCTGTCCTCCACGGGAGAAAGGAGGAGAACAGGTTCGCCATTTACGGAGCTGGAGGAGACCGTGCAGGCAAGCTGAGATCTTGGTTATTATGGTCAAGCCGAGATGCCCACTGAGAGCGTCAGGTTGCAGCTGCAAGTGAGCATCTGGATGCTGGTGCCAGGGCTACTGGTGAGAGTTGGCAGCTCACCCATGGCCTGGGAAGCCCCGGGACTTAGTTTCTCAAAGAACAAGTGTGTCTTAACCAGCCAGTTTGCTGATCTCAGCCTCAGCCTCTCACCCTCGCAGAAGGGTTAACACCTGACCCTTGTCTTCACATGTAAGGCAAGGTGACAGAGTGACAGCCGAGAATTGTACAAGAAACAAGAGCTGAAAGAACAGTCTGGCAGGAAAAACAGAAGGGAAGTAACAGTGTGTTCAAGGGACACTGATCCAGTCAGCTGAACTAAGAAAGTTTCATGCAAGCCAGGTAAAACTCAAAGCCACAAAGAATAAGCCCGGACGAGAAGAGGTGGGAATCTATCAAGTTCTACCCAAAGTTCTGAGGCTCCTGGCACAGACAAGCAGAGTTTGGGGGAGCATGTTATCAACCACACCTCTCAAGCATCAACCCAGAATACACAACAACACCTTTCTACAAACGAGCCCTCACCTCTTGGTCTCTACTTTGGCCAATCCGGGGAGAAAGCATGTTGGAAATGTCCATGACAAGCAACCCTTTTGACCTCCCTAAAGCCTCTTTTTCCTCTTCGGCAAAATGTGGAGAGACAAGAATGGCTAAGCTCAAGGATGCCGTGACAATCAAACACGTGGACAAACACCTTCTATACGTAGGAAAAGGACACAAATCAACTGTAATGTGCCAGATACATATTTTCTGATCAAACCAACAGTGGGACCTCATTCACAGTGTGAATCACAACCTGCAAAGCACACCACCACAAGGAGAAGGGAAAAAGAGTATCTTCATCCTCACCCATACCCTGAGAGCCCACAAAGGCACACGGAATTCCCTGCACACTCAGAGCTTAACTGGATGGCAATAAATGAAAGGCAGCAATTGCTCAATCATGAAAATTCATTATTTCACATTACTTCTTTGCTCAGAAGTCAACACCATCTCTTGCTTTTTGGTTTCCATGAAAAACAACGGGCCATCCTGAAATAGGCTCTCAGCCTTCCACCCCCACCCACACCCACACTGTTTACTTGGCCTCGATTCACTGCTGACAGTCCTTGCCAAGTGTTCTCAGTTTTGATGCCTTGATCTTATGTTGCTTTGTCTTCCTTCTCAAAATAGCACCAGGCTGTAGCAAAGCAATCTTAGCCATTCTCTACAGAAGGCACTTCAAATCCACCCTTGCATTTAGCACAGTTAGGGAATAAGGAATGGACTCGCTCCAAGCCTAGTAGTAGGACTTTGAGTGTGTTGTTGACACGGCAAACTATTTATGGATAAGCCTCCGAGAGAAAAAAAAGAAAAAAACATTTCAAAGATTATAAAGTGAAAACCTGAGTCAGGCTAATTTCCTAACCACAGTTTTCTGGTTTGGTGAAAGGGAAGAGCCTGAGTTGAGCATATATTTCCAGTCTTCCCAATGAGCAGAAGGTATTCTAACATTAGTTACATCTCAGTAACATTTAACCAACTATTTTGTCTATAATGGTTTTCACTACAAAGCAGACACACAGACCAGAGGGAAAGCCAAGAAATGGCTATGCTGCTTTGAAGCCACCAAGCCAGAAACCTACCAAGTGCCCTTTGGTGATGGTGGAGACTTCAGGAGAAATACCACGGGGCAGACTGTCGATGGTTTATGGCAGGGAGTTATGAGGCCTGGGGGCCAAGGAGGGCTGGATCCCAGAGTCAAACAGCGGGAGTTCCAGGCCCTGATCCTAACTTTTCTTCCGGGACTGGCCTTCCTATCATGGCCTGTCAGTACCTCACCCATCCTTCCAGACCCAGCTCAAATACTCTCTTCCATGAAACCATCCCTGAGTTTCCCAAATCACAAGTCATCCCTCTTTTACTGGATTCCCAAGACTTGGTATTTCTCATGAAGGGCCCACCTTATTCTGCTTCATAATCTATACATGTGTGCACAGTTCTCTCCCCAGCTCCTTGATGGTAAGATTTATGCACCAAGCCTGGCACGCCTGGATGCCTGATAATGATGATCTCTAATCTTCACACGCTGCAAAGTATTAGCCCCATTTCACAGGTGAGGAAACTGAGACCAGGTTACATAATGGTCTAAGGACTGTCAGCTGTTAAATGGAATGGGGGCAATCTGAACCAAGCTCCTCTCAATTTGTAGCCTTTTATTCTTCCTTTCTCATCATGCTGCCCCAAGTGGTTACTGAAAAGTATATTTAAAAGTGTATTTAAAATTAAAAGTGAATTTAAAACATCAAAGTTAGTTAAGACTTGATGACCTCTATGTCTACACACACAGAAGTATCATTAAAGTTATTCTCCATATTTTGATTAGCCTCATATACCTCTTTTGTACTCATGTTTTCCTATTAGGTCATAGGTGAGTAAAAGTTACCCCAATTGAGAGATAAAAAAAACTGAAGATAAAACCATAATTATTCTACAACCGTCAAGGTTATTGGAAAAGAAAATGTCCAAGTTGGCAGAAATGTAGTAAATATGAAGAGAAACTATAAGCCTGTGAGCATCCAAGAGGAGCTCAAGTGATCTATGTGGAAAATATTAAACTTGAATTTATCAATGCTATACCTTCAAATATGTATTGCCTAAAAATGCTAAAATGTCTTCAAGTGGCAAAAGATAATATGCAAATGTCACATGATACATCGCTTATGTTAGAACAATATTTTTATTGGTAATTTATGTAAAATGTACTATGTTAGAGCACCTAGACAAATATCAACTCAAATAATGGAAGTTATAGACTCAAATGCCTCTCTACGTGTCACATTTTATGGATGTGATTCCACCCAAAATTGGCTGCTCTTAAAATTAAGAGCTAATATCTCTTCCATATGATTCTAACATTTGTAGAATGCTTGTGATGTCTCTAGCAATAAGGTGCTGTAAAATCATTATTGCCTTTCATCCTAAGAAACACCTTATGAGGATGATCATCTCCATTTTAAAGATGAAGAAACTGAAGCTTTGTAAGGTTCAATGAACCAAAACCGCACAGCTGGTAAATAGAGAGACTGAGGTTCAATCCACAGCTGTCTGCCTCCAGGGCCTTGGAATTCAACCAGGTGGTCCCTAAATTATGTTCTATAACTCAACTACAACTCCACTTTGAGTAGGTCATCAGCCCAAAACGATGTTACTAAATGTGATTACTTCCTATCTTCCCATTTTATTTCAGAAATGTTTTCTGCTCAACGACTTGTTAACTTCAATTAGACCTAGTTTAATACACCTACTTGTTAGTAATATATGTAACATGAGAAATGTTGCCCTTTTTTGTTTTTTTTTCCTTCCAGGATTTGGGGGTGGCTATAAGAAGAAATCCTTATATTATATATGAATTTAAAGAAAGGGGCTAAAATAATAATAATAGCCACCATTTATCAAAACCCTGGCATGTCTGTATTTTACAGGTACTGCCCAAGGTCTTGACAAGAGTCCCATACCTCCCCCATTTAATAAGAAAGGAAACAGACACCCCAAGTTACTACCCAAGATATCCAAAGGCCAGAGCTTTTCTACTACATATGCAGTCTCTGTATGTACAAAATCACTCCAGAAAGCCCCTATCCTGTGTGGCCACCTCATGCCCATGCACTGATACGTGAATTCCAAGAGGAGATAAGCGAAGGATCTCCTAACTCATCAGGCGGTTCTCTGGGGTCTTAAAGCCTTTACCAACCCTAAACAGAGTCATAGATGGCATTTCAGAACTGCCGCAAAACCTCTTTGAAATCTTCTGACCCAACGTCCGCATTTGCAGTAGACAGCAGACCCAGGCAGGTAACAGGATGTGTCCACAGTGACAATGCTGGGGACAGGACTCCACTCTTGACTACATCAACACCCTGGGCCTCCTTTTCTGTCAAGGAGGGAAGGAGCACAAGAGGCCCTGACTCCACGTCCCCATGCCATGCAGCAGCTGAACACTAACAGTCATGTTCATAAACATCAAGCCCGCCCTGCAAGTCCCCCTTCCCAACCAGAGTGTGTGTGCCCAGCAGCAGTGCCCCGGAACACGGCCCACACGCAGGTCCAGTGTCGAATGTGGTTTTGGCAAAAGCATCAGTCCCTGGAGAAAACACTGAATGGCAGCCACCATCCCAATACCTGCTTTTCTGCAGAGATGTTCGATCGTGGGGGAATAGAAAGGGCTGAGCTACCACCAGAAATGCAAGGTCATGCAAAGAAGCAGCCCAGCACTGGCCTGGGTCTGTTTTGGACATCAAGAGTTGATGTCCAGGGGCGCCTGGGTGGCTCAGTCGTTAAGCGGCTGCCTTTGGCTCAGGTCATGGTCCAGGGTCCTGGGATCGAGCCCCCACATCGGGCTCCCTGCTTGGTGGGAAGCCTGCTTCTCCCTCTCCCACTCCCCCCTGCTTGTGTTCCCTCTCTCACTGTGTCTCTCTCTGTCAAATAAATAAACAAAATCTTTAAAAAAAAAAAAAGAGTTGATGTCCAAACGGCACCTGGGTGGCTGAGTCAGTTACACGTCTGCCTTTGGCTCAGGTCATGATCTCCAGGTCCTGGGATTGAGCCCCCTGTCAGGCTTCCTGCTCAGCGGGGAGTCCGCTTCTCCCTCTGCCTTACCCCCTGCTCGTCCTGTCTCTCTCTCCTTCTCACTCTCAAATAAATATTTTTTTAAAAATCACATAATTTATTCATTATTTAAAAAGTGACATCTATTCAGGCTACAAATAAATTTAATTACCTTCTTTTCAGGAATGCTCCCTTAGCCTCTTAGGCAATTGAATATAATTTATCTTGTCATGTTAGGGGTCAATGTCAAACATATCATTTGCAACTGGCTTGGTGGTAGGAGGCAAATTAAGGCAAGTTTACTTTTCTATTGTATGTGAAAATGCTGTTCATGATTTGGGCGCATGTGTATCTGTCTTGAATGTTATCGGCCATATAGATTGTCGGTACTTATCTATTACTCTTAGAAATTCTTCTAAGAAGAATTTGGGGCACCTGGGTGGCTCAGTTGGTTAAACGACTTCCTTCGGCTTAGGTCATGATCCTGGAGTCCCAGGATGGAGTCCCGAATCAGGCTCCCTACTCAGCAGGGAGTCTGCTTCTCCCTGTGGCCCTCCCCCCTCTAGTGCTCTCTCTCATATAAATAAAATCTTTAAAAAAAAAAAATCCTTCCTCCTGGACATGCACAGCCACCCATATTTAAAGGGCCATTACGCTGACCAGGGTTACCTGGTGGCTTATGAACAGAAAAGGCAGAGGTGTAAGTATGAGAAGGAAAACCTCAGCTACTGGTACCCAGTTAGGGTTGAAATCTTCAGAAGTGGACACCACGAAGGTACGGGGACCACACGCTGGCCTCTTTGGCCACTCACTCCCGGCAGCCACTGTGGTGACGAGACTCTTCCTTGTGGTACAACGTGCAAATGCAACAATTAGTTGATAATGCTGTCTGCCTCAGGACTTCTCCCCCTTTTTGGAATAATTGTTGCTACTCTGTGTAAATGCCTGTTAGATGCTCGAACTGGACATCCTCGAAACCAGCTCTGGATTTTTTTTTTTTTTAAGATTTTATTTATTTATTTGAGAGAGAGAGACAGAGACAGAGACAGCAATAGAGAGAGAGAGAGAGAGCACGAGTGGGGAGAAGAGGGAGAAGCAGGCTCCCCAGGCCACGGTCTCTCGGCATCTAGCTTCCCACCAGTGCCACATTGGTCTCCACCTCCATTACCCGACGGTAAAAGGAGCTCTCTTCCTTACAAACTTCCTCGTTTGGAAGGCCCCGTGGAAAAGCATGGAATCCGAGGCATGCCAAATGCAAACCTGAGCTGCAAAGGTTTAGGTGAATTGTTTCATCTCAATAAGCCTCAGTTTTAGCAACTATAAAATGAAGACAGTACCATCAAAGGCCCTGGTAAAAGATTAAAAACTCCTATACCTTTGTGTGCATGCGTGTGTGCGTGCAGGGGGGACAGGCAGAGAAATGATCAGCACGTGGACTCTGAATAAATGGGAGTTATTACTGCTGTTTTACATTTGCTTCCTCCCTCTTCCTATCCAGTACATGCCTTGACAGAAATCCAGCCCATCACGGCTAACTTGATGTCATTTCTGAAAACACACCATCTCCCATTAACAATGACCCAGGGGAAAGAAATAGAAGCCCATTAAACAAGCAATTATGTTTTGTCCACATCATAAAATGCTACTCACCTGATAAAATCTATGATGTTCAAGCCACTGTTCAAGCAAAATTACTATTTCCTCACAAAGCTGGCCTGGAGCCTTCGATACCCTCCCTTTAAGTCTGTCCCAGCCTTCTCCACACAGCATAAAGGAACAGTCGGATGTCCAGACCGCATTGAACAGACCCCGGGGTGAGCCCTTTAACGCTCTTATCCACTGATTTTTATAACCTAAGGGGAGTCACACAGTATTTCTCAGTATGTGCCTTTTTTTCCCCTTTTTTTTGCTAATTATATTCTCCTATCAGGTAAGTTCCGTTTTCCTCCTTCATTCATCCATTTTACTTAAATCCCAAGCACAATTCAACAATTCACCTTGCCATTTTCTGCAAAACAATGTCATTTCTGAAAATAATCTCTCCCCTTGTGAAATGATGTAGTATTCAAAAGAAACTTTAAAGCATTTCCTTTTCTTTAAATAATAAATCACACATGAAAAACCAAGTGGAGAGGAGACCTGTGGACTGAAAAAGATGAATCAACCAAGTGCAAAGCGCTCACCTTACATGGAGTCCGATTCAAACCAACGGCTGACGAGATCCCCTCATGAGATAATTAACGAAATGTAAACTTGGACTAGAATGCTGAGGATATTAAGGAACTGCGGTCATTTTTCAAGGACGATAACATGATTTCTTTTCAAAGGAATTCCTACCTTTTAGAGAGAACCAAGGAACTATTTGCAGATGAACTATATGAGGTCTGCGTTCTGCATCAGAATTCGGGGTGTAGGTGGGAAGGCAGAGAACAGGGGCGCCAGGGCAGACAGACTCGCCCCCAGCAGAGCGTGGTTGAAGCTGGGGGATGAGTACATGAGGGGGGTCATTACACGACTCTCTCTGCTTTTGTAAATTTTTGTAATTGTCCCTTTAAAAAGTTAAAAGTGAATAAAACTTGGGGCACCTGGGTGGCTCAGTCGGTTAAGTGACTGGCTCTTGATTTTGGCTCAGGTCACGACCTCAGGGTCATGGGATCAAGCCCCATGCCGGGCTCCGTGCTCAGTGTGGAGTCTGCTTGAGATTCTCTCTCTCCCTCTGCCCCTCCTCTCACTCATGCTCTCTAAATAAATAAATAAAATCTTTTTTTTTTTTTTTAAGTGAATAAAACTTCACACAACAAAAAGGCATCCTGTGAATGTCATCATCACATCAGGATTAAAACAGCAGTGTATATGAGCAGGTTCATACAGTGCCATTTGCCCACGAGACCACCGTGAAGTGTTAAATGATGTCCAAAGATCTTCCAAACACAAAAAAGGAAGTAAGCCTTGTAGTTTAAACAACACTATTATTATTTGACCTTCAAGTTACATGTAAGTCCAAAGTCCTTACCTTTTTCAAAGCACAAGCCTTTATTACTCTCTCGTATCGTTCCTTTTCGTATTTCTTCCCAAATAAAATGTTACTCCTCACAGTTCCCGAAAACACCCAGGGCTGCTGAGAAACGTAGGCGATCCTTCCATGCACGCTGACCAGCCCCTGGCTCCGGGGCAGCTCCCCAAGAACAGCACTTAACAGTGACGACTGAAACAGATGGTAAACAAGCACGTGTGTGCGCAGCACCCAGCACAGAACCGGCCACTGCCATTTGCAGCCTTCCCCGGCCCCAGGGCTTTGATACACCTCAGAGCTCCTTCCCTTTCAGTACAATAAGTACAGCCCTGGAAGGTGCAATCAAAAATTTCAACACTCATAAAATAGAGTATCACAGCCTGCTCTGCCCAATGGCGTTTCCCCCAAATGAAAGGCGGTACTCAGAAGACTAAGAATGTTGACCATTCTCAACAGAGGAGGACGGTGTGATGTGCACTCTGTAAGTCTGAGGTCTGACGCAGATGGCCCTGCCCCCAGGCATCCTTTACTTCACAAGATACTTGTTCCTGGAAGGCCATGTGTAAATCATCTATCCAATGCATAAGGCTCACTCTGAAGTGAGTCAGGTTTGCAAAGAGAAAAAACCCCATCACAAGTAATCGCCCCAGGGGCGCCGGGGTGGCTCAGTCCTTAAGCATCTGCCTTCAGCTCAGATCATGGTCCCAGGGTCCTGGGATCGAGGCCCACCTCGGGCTCCTGCTCAGAGGGGAGTCTGCTTCTCCCTCTCCCACTCCCCCGCTTGTGTTCCCTCTCTAGCTGTGCCTCTCTCAAATAAATAAATAAAATATTTAATAAATAAATAAATAATGGCCCCAGCATTCATACGTTCTACACTCAGCTTTCCCTATTTTTGTTTCCGAGGCAGCAGGCTGACGCGGCATGCACACTTCCTTCAAGTCTTTCACGACATACGGACATGGTGTGTCTGTGCCCACCGCTATCAGAATGCTCCTAACGCTGAGCTGAAATAATCCTTTGGTGTATCTGTCTTGCCCCAGGACCTGGTTGCTTCTAGAGGGCAAAGGAGTCCGAGCCTTCTTACATGTGTATCTTTTGCTCCCAGCACAGAGCCACATAATTACTACCTGTGCAGTGATGTGACGTGGTGAAGTCATCTAAGGAAATGTTTAAAGTTTTCCAGAAGAGCCGTTACAACCTCCAGACTTCCTATAGATCCTGCTCTGACAAAAAGAAGGCCCGTTTTCTTGGTCATTCTATCCCAAATAGCAGTCACATAAAGAATTACCTTCAATGAGATATCCAACTTCCAGACAAGCATTTCCAAACTGTGCGACTTGACACACCAAGAAAAACACAACACACACTAAGCAAATTGATTTGGCCACGCAACCTTCTTGCAAAACTAATGCTCCATAGAACCCCTTTTGAGAAATGCATTCTAGATATACCCAATTCAAAACTGTGTGACACATAGCCCAACCTCAAGAATTTAATATGGGATGTGGTGTGGCAGTCAGCTGATGACTTACCTTTCCTGCTCCCACAGGTCCGATCACAGCTAACAATTCCCCGGGTCTCACAGTAAAGGAAAGGCCTTGTAGGGTTGGCGTTTCTGATGCCTACAAAGTGAAGTTTCAATAAAGTAACACAAATCACGTCCAGAAGAAAATAAAATCATAGTCACTGATATGTAAACAGAAACCACATCTGTCTCCTTCCTATTTGAAGATACTGTGTCCTGGAGTCCTTTTCACTCAACTCTATTTCTCTGGGGTTTAGCTGCCTTTGGAAGACCTGTTCTCCTTCTGGATTTGCGTATGAGCCCAGTTCTAGACACTCACAGAATTTAAGTGGTAGAAATAACAAGGCACCCTAGTGAAATGAAAATTTCTTAGCACACAGTAACATTAAAGAATATAGTTAACAGAATATTCAGTATGGGAGGGGATTTTTGTCACAATTTAAAAAAAATTTTTATTTAAATTCAATTTAGTTAACATATACTGTATTATTAGTTTCAGGGGTAGAATTCAGTGATTCCTCAGTGGCATGTAATACCCAGAGCTCATTACATCATGTGCCCGACTCAATGCCCACCACCCAATTACCCCATTCCCCCATCCACCTCCCCTCCAGCAACCCTCAGTTTGTTTCCCAGAGTTAAGAGTCTTTTATGGTTTGCCTCGCTCTCTGTTTTTTATCTTTTTTCTTCCCTTCTCCTATGTTCATCTGTTTTGTTTCTTAAATTCCACATATGAGTGAAATCATATGGTATTTATCTTTCTCTGACTTATTTCGCTTAGCATGATACACTCTAGCTCCATCCATGTCATTGCAAATGGCAAAATTTCATTCTTTTTGATGGCTGAGTGGTATTCCATTGTATATATACACCACATCTTCTTTATCCATTCATCAGTCAATGGACATCTGGGCTCTTTCCATAGTTAGGCTATTGTGGACGTTGCTGCTATAAACATCGGGGTGCATATGCCCCTTCGAATCACTATGTTTGTATCCTTTGGATAAATACCCAGCAGTCCAATTGCTGGGTCATAGGGTAGCTCTGTTTTTAACTTCTTGAGGAACCCCCACTGTTTTCCAGAGTGGCTGCACCAGCTTGCCTTCCCACCAGCAGTGTAAGAGGGTTTCCCTTTCTCTGCATTCTCACCAACATCTGTTGCTTCTCCTGACTTGTTAATTTTAGCCATTCTGATTGGCGTGAGGTGGTATCTCATGGTGGGTTTGATTTGTATTTAGTATGGGAGGTTTTTAAAAGTTTACAGTATGACCCTTGGTTTTAATCTTCTATTTCATTAACTCCCACAAGGTGGCAGCATAAGTACATGGCATGCCGGGGACCCTTTGCTAATAAGTAATTTGAAATCTCCAATAACCTCTCCAATTCTCATTTGATAGGGAAGGAATCTCAGTAATGCTCACGAAGCAAGAAGGCACTTTACATTATAAGGTCACTGGGCAAAAAGACTCCTGTCAGTGGTGGTCAAGGCTGTAATCAGAGATCAAACTTAACACCAACAAAAACACTGAGTAAATGAGAAGGGGATTGTGGGCCACAGTGATAAATTCTGAGTTTTCTATCTGTAGCATGCTTACCTGCCCTAAACAGGGACAGCAAAGCACTTCTACTGTTAAAGACACATGGAGGTGTGCACGACAGCACAGAATCCAACACAAGGAAAAAGGATAAAGCAAAAATCATGCTAATCAGAAGTTGTATTCCTGAACATTCTATAAATTCTAAGACTTATAGTGTTAAGAAAATTTTAAGTACTCATGTTAAAAAAAAAGTTCAGTTTTACAGTTCCACAGTTCAATCTATTCCTTAAGAGATCAAATTAGATTCACTTCCATATAGAACTTCCAAATATTAGAAAATCAATTGCTAAGAATGAAGGGTGTATTGGAGGAAGAAGGGAAAGCTTAGCAGAGCATGGTAAAAACCAAAACGAGGTTTCCTTTTCTCATTCAACAACAATCAATACTTAGAATTATCTATCCTTTAAGCAAAAGGCAGAGGGTCCAAATAAGTAGAAGGATAGTTTAAATTGAGATTATAGAACCTCAGTAGTAGTCGCCAACTCTAAGAATGTTAGTCTAAACCCAGATATGAAAACTATCAGAAGACTGATCAGAACTGTTTAAGGTGAAATTAAAAAAAAGAGCTACTATTTGGGGATAATCTTGACTGTGGGCTTTGTTACCCCTGTTATGATCTCCGCCTACTTTCCCCTGGGATGCTTCTCTGAGTCCTGACCATGCACAGCCCCATGGCTGAGGATCTAGTGAATTTATCTGAATCCCAAACCCTTTCTGAAGACCGCTTGTAAGTGGCTAGCGTTCCGCAAACACAGGTGGGGAAAGGTCCTCCCATATCACAGGAAACTGACCAAGAGTTGATCCAAAGCAATGTTACCTCCTGCATTCTAGAAAAGGATTCTTCAAAAACAAAGGGCAGAAGCTGCTGTTCAGAATACCCCCTGCAAGTAAAATGACCTGGGATGGTGGTAGGAAGAATCCAGCCCACGGATAAGCAAAAGCAGCAGAGTTTGGGCAGCCAAGTTAACCTTCCCACAAACAGGTGCAGACCTGACCGTTCCGGTCATGAGCTTCAGGACCTCTCTCTACATCTTGAGCGGGTACATGCAATTAAGAAAATGCCCAAAAGACTAAATGCACAGCAGGAGAAGTAAAAGGTCTGGATAATTTTCAAAATGAAAAATTTCTCTGGAAAGAACTGAATTGATTATAAAATGGGTACGTGCTAAAACAACGATAATTGCATTTAATCACCAAAGAAAAACCAGCCTCAGATTTTATCAGAATTCTAAAACCTATTAAGAACCTGGATTTCAAGGGCGCCTTGGTGGCTCAGTTGTTAAGCGTCTGCCTTCGGCTCAGGTCATGGTCCCAGGGTCCTGGGATCGAGCCCCACATCGGGCTCCCTGCTCGGCGGGAAGCCTGCTTCTCCCTCTCCCACTCCCCCTGCTTGTGTTCCCTCTCTCGCTGTGTCTCTCTGTCAAATAAATAAAATCTTAAAAAAAAAAAAAAATCTGATTTCAAGAATAGAAATATTTTTTTAAGCTTCTCCACTCCTTTCTTCATGTCTCATAACTAACTAGTTCCTATTTTACTACATTTGACTCAGTTACGGCTACAAACTAATAAGCCACATACCAACACTGGCTTCCTGCTCCCCGCACCCCAGAGTTTCTTGCTGGGGCCAGACAGGGAGTCGCTTCCCTATGCAGGCTTCAGGGTCGGGCGCTGCTCGAGCGTGACCAGCAGGGGGCAGCATCTGACCGTTCAGGGGCGCTCGGTCTCCACCAAGGCAAGGCATGCAGACCGGGCCTGCACTCTGTGCCAGACACCTGCTGGGCCCCGGGGAGGCAGCCGGGAACCACACAGACGAATACTCCTGCCCTGTGGCGGCTCAGAGGTTCCCACCAGACCATGCACTTCAAAGCTGACAGACTGAAACTAAGTGCATTCACTTCGTGAATGAAACCAGGTTGGGGAGACCTTTGCCCAGAGACCCACCCAGCTGTCTAGTGCAGCTGGTTAGAACGTCCACGTCCTTCTGCCTCCCAACCCAGCAATCGCTGCATCCGGCCTCAGCTTCTCTCCCAAAGCCCCAAGGTCTGTGCCCCTCCCCACACCCAAGGCTCCCTCATCTGTGACCTAACCTGACAGGCCCTCATGGCTCCCGGCATGAGGCACAATCCTTCCACAGACGAGGCCGGGACACCGTGCAAGCTGCAGAAAAGTCTGAGAACATGTTAGTGAGTATTAAGGAAAAGAACAGAACTGCTCGTTCTACGGTGCTGCAGGGTTTGGCACAAAAGCCACCTGGTGACGGGTCATCAAAGTGTGTGTTAACTACGTCAGTGCTTTCGACCTCCACGGCATTCACAGAAGAGAATTTCTAGAAGTGCTTCCAGTGTATCACGACGAGCACGATCAAGCAGGAGGGAATCGGCTGCACCAAGGCAGAAACGGTCAGGTGAGGTGAGGCACCTGGTGTGAGCGTCCACGTGCAACGGTGGTGACGTGGCTCTCTGCGCTTAGGCACACAGTACTGTTTGGTCGGTACGGACGGCGGGCAACGCGTGAGAGGTAGGCCAACAAGGCACGGGTGGCAAGATACGGAGTCACAGGCATGAAAAGACAGGAAGGCTCCAGGGTTAGGACGCTCGCAGCCCTGAGAGCAGGGAGCCCGGAGGGGAGGTGCGCAGAAGTGCCGGGGGGGCACCTGTGTGGCTCTTGGCCCCACTCCTCAGCCTCCCCTTCCTATGCTCGCAGCTGGCTCCTGCCGACCTCCAAGCCACCTGCAGCTCAGCCCTGGAGAGCACCGGTCTGAGGCCAGGAGCAGGACAGGGGGCAGGCTGGCACCCAGAGCACCTCCACCTGCCGCCTCACCTCCGCGGTGCCCACAGCGCAGGCCCTCACACCACAGGCCCCACTCCTGCTGGCAGCCAGGCTCCTGAGCTCGGCTCCAAGCGGGTGACGCTCTGGTAGGGGCCGCCTCCTCCCTGCATCCCTCCAGCCATTGCTCATCTCTCGGTTGCCTCACACACCACCATTCGCCCCCTTTGCTCCTTGGTTCTTTCACGGTAACAAATTCCCCCCTTTGCTCCTTGGTTCTTGCCTCGGTAACAAATTCCCTCTCTGGTGGTGTGAGTTCCGTTTTCCTGACTAACCCAGACTCTGACGGGAGATGCACATAGAAGACCACGGAAGCAGGCAAGGAAAGCATTTCAGTTTTGGACAAGGGAGGCTGCACTGGGCCTGCAAAGCTGAGAACGTGAGAGTGCTCTCCTCTATTTCCCATTTGCCTAAATGTCATAAATAAGCCAAGTGTCAGAAAACCCTCATGACCTCACCTATTCTGTCAGCTTGCCACGGAGCGAAACCCTTAAGTGGGGAATCACTGGCACCTACTGAGCCCGCCTGCTGCCTCCTCCCTGCCCTTGGCGGCCACCAAAGAGCCAGAACCTTCCAGAAGCTTAGCACAGGGGAGCCATCACCCTACCCCACAGCGAAGATCCACATCATGGGCTTCATTCAATGTGTAATAAGATGGTCTGATAGCATCAAAGTAAAAAACATATACAGATTCCCCGAAGTCTGTCATCTGTAACAACGCATATTTGTTAGTTAACCCATTCTGTACTCTATCACTTGTCTGTTCAACCCTATAAATTCTAACATTGCAAACTTATGTACTTATTCAAAAAAATGTGATAATACTTGGAAAGTTCTCTTAAAGATGAGATAACGAACAACATGTCAAATGCCTTCGACTGATTTTATACTTAATCTCTATCTTTTGAGAATTTTTATAACATACTCTCAAGTAAATGAGGCCAGTCACATTTGATATGGTGTGAGAAAAATCTCAAAATTCACTATCACATCTACATGCCCAGCTGTCCTTTAGTAGTTGTGATCTCGTAAGGGAGAGGATTCGTTACCTTATCCCAAAAGGCAGTGAAGTCTTGCACGTGCACTATCATTTTACCATCTGATGGCAGCTGAGGGGTGCGCTGTGAGATCTCGTCAAGTAACAGAAAGTTCTGCAGAAGGAGGAAAAAGGCGAGTTGAACTGCAGGAACAAAGCATATGCAAAAGTAATTGCTTTCCTGGGAATTTGCAACGTAGCATTTTACACAGCCCATACATCACTTTGCCAACTGTATTTGAAGGCTTGACAAAAATCACAATGCAGTATGCATTATATAATTATATAATAGAGTGTATATACACAAATAAAGAGTTCACAAAGCTATCTTTGTAACCTTCTCAACAAGTGTCCTGATTCTTCCCTAAAGAGAAAATACAGCTCCAAACAGCGAACACATTTAGAACCCGGACATTTTTATTGTGTTACTTCTGTGTTACGAACAATAAACAGGGCAGTTGGTAGGAAATGATTTCCATAAATATTTACCTAATCCCACCATGTGCCAAGCACCACGCCAGATGTTGGGAACACAATGATGAAGGCCACCCTCCGGCCTTCAGGAATCAAGTTGGCCCGAAAGGACAGGCTGGGGACACGAGACCAATGGCAGAGACTCCAAATGAAAAATATGGGTCTGCCCATTTATTTACTGTGACCTTGCCCTGGGCGCTTAGGTACACTTTCTCCCTGGACGTGTCAAATCAGTGTATCATTCGTCATTAACTATCCCTTGTCATCATTCTTTTTTTTTTTTTTTTTTTTAATTTGAGAGACAGCGTGTATGGGCAGGGGTGGAGGGAGGGCGGTGGGGGTGGTGTTGACGTTGAGAGACGCAGACTCCCCGCTGAGCAGGGGAGCCCCATGTGGGGCTCGATCCCAGGACCCCGAGATCATTACCTGAGCCAAAGTCAGATGCTTAACCAATGGAGCCACCCAGGTGCCCCTCCCTTGTCATTATTCTTAAAAAAAAAAAAATGCTCCTAATAAGTTTCTAGCTCTTAAAAAATATTTTACAAGCATTTTTCATTCTCCCTGTCTTTTCTCCTTAGTAAATACCCTCGGCAGCCAAAATGGCTACATCTTGCACTTCCTGCTCTTTTCCACAGAGTTAGCTGCTGCCCACGGCAATCTGACTGAATTAAATGAAGTCCTGCTAACCGTTACAAATGCAACATAATCACATATATAGGAAAACGCCTTCTTGCTCTGCAAAGGCTAAACATAATTCCACGAGAAAAGCTGCATTGGTAAAGAAATGAGATAAACAACCAATACCACTTTCCCCCCGCCCCCAAAACTTTGAACGTGTGGCAGAAACTGTTAACGGCCCTCAAAATCTGCTCTCATTCTCCTGGGGAAACAAGACCCTAATTCACAACTGGTGCATGGCAGCCTGGAAAAGGAACTCCTCTTCCCAGCCTCCCAAGGAGCTGTGTGTAGCCACATGATTAAGTTCAAGCCAGTGGAAGTGACAATGTCCAAGAACCCTTTTTCCACCCAGTGGCTTGGAAGCTGTCAGCTTAGCCAAGGCCCCACACAGTGAAATAATAAGAAAGAAAGCGTCTGGGTCTCTAACACCACAGAATGAATACTAGCCATGGAACTTCTTAGGGGGGTGAACTCTGTCCTCCCAAAAGGATATGCTGAAGTCATAAACCCAATGACCTCAAAATTTGACTTTATTCAGAAATGGGATCATTGCAGATGCAATTAAGGTGAGGTCATAATGGAGTAGGGTGAGCTCTAAATCCAATGAGACTGGTGTCCTTATAAGAAGATACAGAGGGGCGCCTGGTGGGCTCAGTCGGTGGAGGATGTGACTCTTAATCTCTGGGATGTGAGTTCGACGCCCACGTCGGGTATTGAGATTACTTAAAAATAAAATGTTAAAGATGCAGAGACACACAGGCAGAAACCAGCGAGGAGACGATGAAGAGAGATCAGAGTGACGGCAACAGCAAGCTGAGAAACGTCATGGTCAGCCGGCAACCACGGAGGCCAGAGAATGCATGGAAGGAGTCTCCCTTATAGCTTTCAGAGGGCTCGTGACCTTGAGGACACCTTGATTTCAGACTTCAGGCCTCCAGAACTGTGAAACCACAAATTTCTGTTGCTCTGATCCACCTAAGTTTGTAGTAGTTTGTTATAGCAGTCCTAGGAAACCGACACACAACTTTAGGAAGATTTGTGCAGGAGAGATAAATCAACTACCCTGTGTACGCAGCTTTCATGTGGGTATTCTGGGGCAAACCTAACCCTAACCAACGTAGGAAGCAACTGAAGTAAGTCTGTGGAAGCATTTTCGGGAAACAACATATAAGTCCAAAAATCGTCAACACGCTTGAAGTCATTAAAATCCTTCTACCAGTCACAAAGCTACAAATCTGAGTTCCACGTTCGACTTCAAAAGAACCGGTAAAAGCCGGACATGCAAAGTTTCCTCTGTGCAGGAAAACATGCTCCTGTGCATTTCTCCCAAAGAGCCAGCTGGGGTGAGTCGTAGACTGCTCGCTCATTCCCCACTCCTCCGGGCTCGCTGGGGACCCTCCTCCTGCCCCCCGCCGGTGTCGAGCAGGGCAGCAGAATGGACAGACAATGAGGGTTCCCTTGCAGGCTTTAAAGCCAGCCCGGCCCAAACTCTCTTTCCCCACCACCTCTCCCATCGTCAACCAGGTAGCAACTCTTGCCTATTCTGCCACACAGTTCAGCTCCTTCCAATTCTTCATTCCTCTTGAAACAACGTAATTTTGGAATGTCACTAGCAATTATTTATGATACACAATTTTTTGCTGTCTCCCCGTACCTCCTGGTTCCTTCCCCCAGCAGCCCCAACAGCACCAAACTTATCCCAAACACCACCCCCTACTGATCTCACTGAAACACCTCTGAGAATGTCCACCATGCTTAAACCCTTCAGTGACCCATGAGCACCTCAGTCCGCACGCCCCGAGTGGCCTCTACCGTGATACCCTTGAGTACTAAACCCACCCATCCTTCCCAGCCTGCTTCAGATGCTAATCCTCCTGGGAACCAGCTCACAATGGCCCCAGCTGTCACTGCCCACCCTAATTCTGGGTCCCCAAAGGGGATGTCAAGTCACAGTGAGGGAGAAGACTATGCCATTCACACACTTACAAACAGCCTCAGCTCCCACATAACACTGAGCTTCACAAAGGGTCAGCACATCACGGATATCCCCTAAAGGTACAAGCAGACCGTATGACTGGTTCAAGCGAGTCTAGCCACTGACTACGTCATTACAGTCCGACACAGTATGCGTTAACACGGTATGAGTTAAGTATAAGGCAACAAGCAGAAGGTTATAAATGGTATAAATCTTGTCTAGACAGAATATAATTCCAATTTTATAGCATAAGCGTATCACCAAGATATAAAATTCAATATTCAGTATGTGCGTATTAGAATAGCAATTCCCCCCACCTTCAAGAAAAGAAAGAAAAGAGAAACTATGCACAAAGTGAGAAAGTACATCTATTGAGCATTTGTCCGGAAATAATAGGTCTGAGTGGAGAAAGAAGTCACAGTCTCCCGGGGGTTAAATGAGACTCCATTCAACACATGAACGGCTTGTAAAGGTGCCAAAAGCGCTGGCTGGATTTTTCTCTAGTACTCAGGCTGATGAGAAGGCTGACATTAAATCACCATTACAGCCACGAAGTGCATATCCAGAGCAGGTCATGCGGGAAAGTATCAGACATCAGGACTCAAGCCAGAAAAAATTGACTTTGGAGTGGCTGGTAGGCAAAAAGCCTAAGCAGCTTTATGAACAATATAACCTCAAAGACACACTTTACTGGGTGTAGACGTTGTTAAGACTCCCAGTGCTTTGAAGTTAAGACAAGATCTTTTATAATCCTATTGGACTCGTTCAATGTCACTAAGAGAAAAATAGAAGGCACTTCTTGGGCCTCTAACCTCATAATAAATCCTTCATTTTCAGTACATGGGAAAAAAGGAAATTGAAAAGTATGTGTAAAAAAGAGGAGTACACGACACAGCCCACCTGAGGCTTTCCCCCAGGGTTGTAGACCATAGCGCCATCTTGAAGGGGGAAAGGTCTGCTGGATTTACCTCCTACAACTCCCAAATGCAATCTTCCTGGAAATCATGCTGGATGGCCTGCCCAACCTACCGCGTCCAGGCTGCAAGAGACATTGTCACAGCTCCTATGTGCCCACCAAGCTTCTGACCCTACAGTCAGACCTCGCCTAGTCCTGACCTGCGCATCTTTTCTTCCTCTCCTGCTGCCATTTTTACCTCTAACTGCACGTTAACACATCTAAGTGAGAGGCACGGATAGGAAGAAGAGTGAACACTGGATCAGTTCGTTCTGAATAGTGCCTATCACCTCTGTCAGGAACCCAAAGTCAAGACGTGCTCCTGAGTGGCTCTCAAATCTGGCCCCGGTCTATTCCAGCCTAATCCAAACCACGTCATTCCGTTCCTGGACTGCATCTTCCAGCTCTGCCCTGGGCAACCACCCCCACCTCCTCTGATCCAGTCCCCAGGCTGCAGCCAGAGTGAGCTCTGAGAAGGCAAAACACCTTCAAGTTGTCTGTAGGGGGCTGCATCCCCTGCTCAGGCCTCCAGCACTCTCTATTCTGCAGCCTCAGACATTCCTGGTTCCTCAAATTCATGGATCTCCTTTTAGTGTACCAAGCGCTCTTTAAGAGCTTTTGCCACATAACTATCCCCACAAAAATGCAAAATATCAGCCTCCTACCTCTCGCAAACCCCTCTTCTTCCCCACCCCCTCCTAACGCCCCCAACATGTAACTCTCCGGGTCACTCCTTCAGCCTTGCCGGGAAGCTTACCTCCAAAATTACACCAGTGTGTCTGCAAAGCACCTCAGAGCACCTCAGACTCCCTTTCAAGGACTAATGACACAAAACGCACATTAACAAGTGTCATTGTTTCAGTATTTACCAACCCTCACTTGATGATACATAAATTCCAAGCAGGAAGGACTTCTGTGCATTATCATTGTATATATGCATCTAGCACAGCCCCAGGCTTAAGGTAGGTGCTCAGTTACTTTGTGGAGTGACTGAATGGATTCCAAATGGGCCCTCCAAAAGTCCAGCATAAACCAAGACAGCTGTTAGTTTCTCCTCAACTGATTTTAGTCTTTTTTCTTTTTTTTAAGATTCTATTTACTTATTTGACAGAGAGAGAGAGGGAGAGAGCACAAGCAGGGGGAGGGAAAGCAAGAAGTAGGTTCCCAGCTGAGCAGGGACCCCGACGCAGGGCTGTATCCCAGGACCCTGGGATCATGACCCGAGCCAAAGGCAGACACTTAACCAAATGAACCAACGAGGCACCCCTCAACTGATTTTAGTCTTAACATGATCCTGACATCTTTTATATTGGCTAAGCACATCCTGGCTTTGTGTGCTTTTTTCCGTGGGTGGGGCAATGGTCTCCACAGGAGGCATATTTTCAGATACACAAGCACACTTGCCTAAGACATAGATACCTTGGGCTCTGCATGACCCGGGGAATCAGAATCTCCAACGTGTGATAATTTAGTTCTAATAAACACTCCAGGTGATTCTGATGCACTTAAGATTGAAATTTCTTAAAGGGTTATAGAAACCATACGGGCTGAAAAAGAGTCTAAGATCTAAAAGAAAATAAGAGGGGCGCCTGGGTGGCTCAGTCGTTAAGCGTCTGCCTTCAGCTCAGGTCATGATCCTGGAGTCACGGGATCGAGCCCCGCATTGGGCTCCCTGCTCGGCGGGAGGCCCTCTTCTCCCTCTCCCACTCCCCCTGCTTGTGTTCCCTCTCTCACTGTGTCTCTCTCTGTCAAATAAATAAATAAAATCTTTAAAAAAAAAAAAATTAAGAAAGAAAAGAAGATACTTCGATAATTACGTCGACACCACCCTGAAGCAGTTTCCCACACTAACCACCCCCTTCCACCACTCCTCTGCACAAACACATCTAGATGTTATAGTGAGAGTAGTTTTTAGATGAGATTACCATTTAAATCAGTGCACTTTAAATAAAGCGGATTATCCTCCATATTGGTGGGTGGGCCTCACCCAATCAGTTGAAGCCCTTAAGAGGAAAGAAAAGACTGACCTCAAAAGACGAGAGAATTCTATCTCCAGACTGCCCTCTGACTCGAGATACACTTTAAAGCCGCGTGGTCTTAATCTTCCTTTATTTCATGATGGCCAAACTAATGTTGCTGACCAAGTAAGACTGGCGTTTCTACCTATCTACGAGGCCCAAGAGCTGAGCCCAGAAGGCAGGCCAGCAGAGTCTACATTGACTGTGCCTCACTAAGATCCACCAAGTCCAGCTGGGCTGGTCTGAGATACACAGATGCACACAGAACGGGGGAGACGCAGATAAAGACCCAGCTCCCCTGGGCCAGGAACCCCTCAAGGCCTGCTGTCCCAGGAATGCCCATCCAGTCTGCTTCCTCACTGCGTTTCTCTAGCTTCTAGTACAAGCTGGGCCACCCTGCACCTCTGCTGGTCCCAGCCCTTTCCTGTAACTTTTGCTTCAGTCAATCCAGTATTTATCTGCTGCCCATGACGTGCCCAACATGGTACTAGGAGAGCAATGTAGGCAACATAACGGCAGGTAAGAAAGCAGGGTCTGGGAAAAAGCCCCGTGCATCACTGACGGGCCGTGTGCAGATGGGCACGCTGGCCCACCTCCTGCAGGAATGCTTTCCCTACCTGTCAAGTGGGGACACTCATGCTTCCGTGTTGCGGTCAGGATGAAAGGACATCATGTGCCCGGACACAGTAAGCACAAGCTGCAGTGGTGACAATCGCAGAATTCCAGGAAAACTTACATAGGAAGCTGGAATCTGGAAAAGTTCTCTGTACACTTAGAACATCGCTACGGCCAAAGTATGTCCCCAGATGTGCTCTTGCAAGACGCAAAAGCTACATAAGAGAAATGTTACTGAGGGGCGCCTGGTGGCTCAGTTAGTTAAGCATCTGTCTTTGGCTCAGGTCATGATCCCAGGGTCCTGGGATTGAGTCCTGCATCAGGCTCCCTGCTCAGAGGGGAGTCTACTTCTCCCTCTCCCAAATAAATAAATTTTTTTAAAAATCTTTAATAAGAGGGGCGCCTGGGTGGCTCAGTCGTTAAGCGTCTGCCTTCGGCTCAGGTCATGATCCCAGGGTCCTGGGATCGAGCCCCACATTGGGCTCCCTGCTCAGCGGGGAGTCTGCTTCTCCCTCTCCCACTCCCCCCGCTTGTGTTCCCTCTCTCACTGTGTCTCTGTCAAATAAATAAATAAAATCTTTAAAAAAAAAAAAATCTTTAATAAGATAAAGAAATTTTATTGAAATGCATGGGTCACCACTTAAAAGTTGCTGGAAGCCGCTGTCGGAAAGAATGATAAACTTGGGGACCAGAACTGACCCCATAAGACCGAGCTCTCTCCTGGGTAATAATTTTTTATAGGATAGAAACTTTGTCATAAGAAAAATCTCAGCTTTTATGAAAAAACTATTTAAAAAAAAAAAAGAAAGGAAAGGAAAGAGAAAAAAAGAAAAGAGAAGAGAAAGAAAAAGAAAAACAGAAAGAGAAAGAGAAAAAAATCAAGCCCAGAGCCATCAAGCTCACTAGAGCTGTATTACTACATATCTAGCGCTGTGGAGGAATAGGAAAACCAGGTTTATTTGTAAAGCCCAGGCACTCAAGTTCACGCCCTGGCCCCCTCACAGGGCCAATTTATCTTCATTTTGGACCGCTTTATAAACACACAAATACTTGAGCACCTACCATGTGTGGGGCCGCATCTTGGTGATGTAAGTTATTTGCCCTGAGCAATGTAGGACAGCTAATTTGGAAAAGGAGGTACTGGGTATGGTGCGTGGGGGGGGGGGGGGGAACAAATTTGGAGGACCTTCCCAGGAATGGGCTGAGACAGGCAGAACGTGAAAGGAGACCCACAGGCATACTCAGAAACCACAAGCCAGGCATCTATGGAGGAAGGAACCCACCTTTCATCAGGGAGAAGCGCTCGAGGCCGAGGCCATTCTCACTGCCTAAGGAGCAGGGCCCTTCTGCAAGCTCTTCCCTTCTCAGCCCAGAGAGGAATCTTCCTCCCCGCCACCCCCCCACCCGCCTCCCCAGACTGCTACCAGTCGCTACCTAGTCATTCGAGATGGCCCAAGGGATGAAATCTGCTTGTGAATTTTCTGCTGCTGTAGACGTAATCACCCTGCAGCTACCACGATACCCCACAGCCCTGGGCCACTGCTGTTTATCTTGCCGCCCATACACGAGCAGCAACTTAGTTATCTGTAGTGCACTCTACCTAAGACAACAGGGAGGGGAATACGGACATCATTCTGGAATGACTGCTGGCTTTGATGCTGAGAAAGTTAAACCTCACCTAACCACAACATGGTGACACCCAAATCAAAACAGGCCTTTTGCTTACAATCCACCTACAACTTAAAAAGGTTGTTTGTTGGGGCGCCTGGGTGGCTCAGTTGGTTAAGCGTCTGCCTTCGGCTCAGGTCATGATCCTGGGGTCCCAGGATCGAGCCCCGAGTCAGGCTCCCTGCTCGATGGGGAGTCTGCTTTTCCCTCTGCCCCTCACCCCGTTCATGCTCTCTCTCTCTCTTGCTCTCTCTCTCAAATAAGTAAATAAAAATCTTTAAACCAATAAAAAAAAAAATAGATAAAAAGGTTGTTTGTCACCAGACCTTGATTCTTTGGATGCTGATGACCGCCTCGGACACCTTCTCAATGGCCGCGGGGAAGAAGAGGGTGACGGTCAACCGCACAGCCCCATACAGAGACACCGCCACAAACACATGGCTGGCTGTGATCACGTTGCCAAGAAGCACATAGGTGGTGAAAGTCACAAAAATGATGATTTTGCTTGCAACGAAAAACGATGCCAAATTCATTCCTCTGAGGTAGGAACTGCTCAGAATCTTGGAAATTTCCTTCCTGGAAAAGAGAGTAGGATACAGGTTTACAAGGAAGCATCGACATCCAAGTCGTGAATTCCAGTGCCTTTTGCATATGGCCCCTTTCTAGGGAGGGACATGGATTAAGACAAATCTTTCCTCACATTATGGAAATATCCTACAGCACACAGCCCGGGGCCAATCCCAACACAAGGACCACATACTCATAACCACTTCGCTCATCTGAACTAAATGGAGGCTTCATGTCGCACATTAACATCCTGGGTCAATCCAACCACATATGAACATTCAGTCAACAAACGTGCGTCAATACAAGTCCTGTGCTGGGCTCCTTGCTGATGGCAGCCAGACACACAGCCTGTCTCCTCTAGGAGCTCATGAACTAATGGGAGAAGAGAAAAAGGAATCTAAAATATATGCACGAGACAGAAACAGCTAGTAAGAGGCCCCATGGGCCCCCGGAGAAGAGTCTCACTCAGAGCAGTGGAACCTGGGTCGGGGTGGGGGGGGGGGGGGAGGTGAGCTAGGTTAGTCGGGCTCGCTGGGGGCCTGAGAAGAAGGCAGCTGAGTGCATTCGAAGGAGAGGAAGATGCAGCGGTGAGCAGGGGCACAGTGCTGACAAAGAAATACCGTGCGCGCGAGGGCCAAACACACCAAATATTTAAATCAAAGACTGAAAACAATTCCACAAACATAAAGCAAAACAAAGAGGAACAGCATTTCCATGGCTCTGTTTCTCTGTTTGGCATGAACAATACTGATGTATACAGTTTGGCCCAATCTCTACAATCTTCCTATTTGTTCTGCGTTAACATAAATTATAGTTTTCGCGTAAATGTCCTACTTGCAAATACTACCAGCATTGCTTGTTTGGGATTCAGGGTATTAAGAAACATCTGGAGTTTTATTTTGTAGTAGTAGAAGCACATACCCTCTCTCTCCTTTAAGAAGACAGTAAATGGAAAAGCGGGTTAAGACGGTATACAGCGCGAGGCGGGGTGGACAGTGTTTTAGTTCACATTCTAAACTTTCAAAGTCCGAAGACTCAAATATTTCAGTGAAGGCAGGAGACAGAAAAGTACAAAAACAGGCTGTGATATACACAGAATCTTACCTTCTCAAGTAGGTGATAAGGTCTGCAAATGACTTTTCCCAAGCATACATTTTTATTATTCTTATGCCAGTTATAACTTCATTCATGGTCCTGATCCTGACGTCTGTGAAGGTTGCGGTCTTACTCCTAAGGGGACAGACGTGGGAGATGAGCCACAGCCCCACTTCCTTTATGACCACAGGCACAGCCCAAGAGCCAGGGATCAAATGACTCCCTACGGCAGCACCTTTGCTCAGACGACACAGGCAGCTGCTACTCAAAACACAAATGGAAAAAGACTTCAATTAGGAAGTCAACAATCCATCCCAATTCAAGAAGTGATTTGGAGAACTTGCAATAGGGGCTAAGGAAGGCACGAAAGAGAGGCAGATACAAACCGCCTGCTCCAGGAGGTCATGGTTGGGTAGGGAAGGCAGAAAGGCCCGGAATTGGACCATAATATGGTTGGCTGCGGTATAATAAAGTGGGACAAAGTGCTGGGGGGCAGAAAAGAAAGGGCTGTTAATTCTACTGGGCAGAGGAGAGAGCAAGAGAAGCTTCAGAGTTCCGGTAGCACTGGAACGGGACCCCAAAGACACAGAACATTTCTCCACGGCAAAGAGAGCAAAGCCATTTCCAAAGTGAGAAACACCATGAGTAAAGATACATCAGAGAAAACTGGATGCGCTTCAAACAGCGTATCATCACGCACCTGACAACCTTCACAGTGACCCACTTCTAACCCTCTGGGACCATCAACTCCTCTACCACATACGCTGCTAGGACTGTGGGACATATAAAGACACAATCGAGGCTGACCTTGCCCTTGGGGAGCTTGTAATTTAATGGACACACTGAATTAAAAACAAGACACACATCTGCACACCTGAAAATGGTTCTAACACAAGCATCATAAAAATACATACAGCCAGGGGCGCCTGGGTGGCTCAGTCGTTAAGCGTCTGCCTCCGGCTCAGGTCATGATCCCAGGGTCCTGGGATCGAGCCCCACATCGGGCTCCCTGCTCGGCGGGAGGCCTGCTTCTCCCTCTCCCACTCCCCCTGCTTGTGTTCCCTGTCTCTGTCAAATAAATAAATAAAATCTAAAAAAAAAAAAACAAAACAATACACACAGCCAGACCTGGGCCTCGAAATGGATATTTAAATTGTACTATTATTTAATACATGTTTAAATAACTTCATCATATGTAAATTCTGCTTGAAGACACTACTTATGAGGTACAGTGTGCCTGAAAAGCCAGCCGGGAGGAGCCAGCGGATGCCTTCCCCTCTCCAGCTTCAAGACTGGCCCTCAGCTCAAGGCCGGAGCCTCCACTGGCTAAAGCCGGAGCAGCCGACAATCAGCAGAAATAAGAGATCACGGAAGACGTTTTGTTTTTGAACAGAAGCATGGGGCAGACCATGGATATTAACAAATACATACCACCTATTTTTTAAACCAATGATTCTCTTACCGGAATGATGAAAACAGCTTCCCGAGGCAGCTTTGCAAGGGCAGAAGGATAATCAGAACTGCGATCCCAGCAAGACAGGATATTCCTATTTCCATCCAGAGCAAGGCAGTCACTGCGATCGCCTGCAGTGGTCCTGCCCACAGAAAGTGCAAGAATATGGTCACCTTAAAAGAAAAAAGGATGCTTTCTTAGGGCAACAGAAACACAAACCCAGTAAGGACCCAGTAGAGAAACAACCAGCTTGGAAAAAACAGACGGGAACCTACACAGAAATGATCACAGTGGGTTTTAAACCTACTAAAGCAAAAATCCAAGGATCCACCCCAGACGAAGCTATTCCAGAACACCGCAGAGCAGGCTTCAGGGACATCCAGGGAACCTGACTAGACTACAGCATCCGAAGGAAGATCTCAATTCTGTCTGCCCCACGCACGGGCTCAGGGTTCCCCCAAACTTCCTCCCCTGGGCTCCCTGGTACCTCACAAAAGCCTGTATTATGGAACCTGGGAGGAAACTAAGTCTTATTCATCCCCAAAACTAAATAGGAACCCTAGTTCATGTTTGATGAATGAATAATTGGAAGAGAAGTAGTCTAGGGCAATACAGTTCAGACCAGCAGCTACAATGCCCTGGACAGGAAGGTATATTCACAAGGTAAGTGTAAATGGACTGTGGTAGGGTAGAAAAGAATAGCTTGTTTCTGGCTGGGGATTACCCATTTGGCATTTTTTTTATCAAAGGCTTCCTGGGGCACCTGGGTGCCTCAGTTGGTTGAGTGTCTCTTTGTTTCAGCTCAGGTCATGATCTCAGGGTCGAGGGATCGAGCCACGCATCAGGCTCTGCGCTCAGCGCAGAGTCTGCTTCTCCCTCTCCCTCTGCTCCTCCCCCGCTGCTCATTCTCTGTGCTCTCTCTCACTCGTGCTCTCTCTCTCTCATTCTCTCTAATAAATAAATAAAATATTTTTCTAAAAAAATGGGGCACATGGGCAGCTCAGGCGGATAAGCATCTGACTCTTGATTTTGGTTCAGGTCATGATCTCAGGGGCACGAGACGGAGCCCGACGTTGGGCTCTGCGCTCAGCAGGGAGTCAGCTTGAGATTCTCTCTCCCTGTCATTCTGCCTCTCCCCATGCTCACGCACGCTCTCTAAAATAAATAAATAAATAAATAAAATCTTTTGAGGGGAGGGCGCTTCCTACGTAGCAGGCACTCTACAGGGCACAGAATAATCCCTGCCCACCAGGAGGTCATCATACAGAGGAGAAAGAATTCGGCCAGCAATATCAACACGGTGTGCTCAGAAGGTCCAGTCCTGAAGGACTATGGGACATTTCACCAGGCTGGGCAAGAACACTGCTCTGTGCTCACGTATAACTGAAATATGCTGTAGATGCATCTGGAAAACAAAACTCTTCTCTACCGGACAACACATATTATTATATCTGAGTTGCACACTGAAGAAATGAGAACTGGATTAAAAAGTATCCTCATCTCAGGGCGCCTGGGAGGCTCAGCGGGTTAAGCATCTGCCTTCGGCTCAGGTCATGATCCCAGGGTCCCGGGATCCAGCCCCTCGGCGGGCTCCCTGCTCGGCGGGGAGCCTGCTTCTCCCTTTCCCTCTGCCTGCCGCTCTGCCTACTTGTGCTCTCTCTCCCCTCTCTCTGTCAAATAAATATATGAAATCTTTTAAAAATAAAAAAATAAAGTATCCTCATCTTATGTCCTCAACAGAAGTCTGGCCTATATGAAAAACTGGCACGTGGAATTCCAAGACGTTAAACCAAGTAAGGGGGCGGGAGCACAAAGGCTCCCCAGAGGCAGCTGACCTGGTCAAACTTGTTCACGTCATTGGACAGCAGATTGACGATCTGGCCGGTGGTGGTCTTCCCCATGGCCACGTTACTGAGGCGAAGCGCCTGAAACAGAAGAGGGGAATGGAGAATCACATTCCTACAGTGATATCAAGCCACACTTAGGAAAGCAGCAAAGTGGAGTGTGCTTTGATGGGGCCTCGTATGATGTCATGCGAGCAGGGTGACCCGTGAGAGCAGGGCTCTGGGGACCTGGGTTCGGCCTTCCACTCCTCCATGTGGTGGCAGCCACGTCCCACAAGGAACAAAGGGAGCAACAGGAGGTACAAGCCAACTCTCTCACCCCATTTTGTGATGAATTTGGACGTGCCCAAAGTATAAAAGGATGTATACTCGGGAGTCAACTGAAGTAATTTTGAGCCACATTCTGAGAGTGGAGAGGCCGTCTAAGGACAAAAGCTAGGGGACGGACTATACATCTGGAGTCAGTCATTAATTCTGCGTGTGACGTCATGCGAAAACTCTGGGTCTGACGTCTCCTTATGTGAATGGAAATAACCCCAGACACTGTCTAGACAGAGCACGGGGTTCCTAGGAATGGGACACTTGTTATCCACCACGTGGAGGACACCAGGTGACTGATGAGTGGTGTTTCCCATTCAGAGATGGGACAAGATAAGGACAAGCACCTGTAACTCAAGTGGGACCTGGACAGTGGGGACAGCAGCACAGGGAGCTGGGGACGGTTTCCACTGAATGACACTATGGGCAGGACAGATCCTGCATGATGAAGAGGAGAAAACCTATGGAGAGAAAGGAAGAGCACTGTGGCCGGAAGGAACAGCATGCAAAGCCAGGGAAGGGAAATGTAGAAGCAGCTGAGTAACGGATACCTGAAATCTGGCTAGAAAGGTAGAACAGAAAGCAGCTAGTGTATGGAAAACAAAATGGAACAGTAAACATCTTTTTACATTTGAGCGAGAAACTCAACTTTAGGAATATTGAACTGTAGAAGCAACTGGCCAGGAGATGCTCAGAAGAAGGGGGGACGAGGGACAACTCGTGACAGAGTCCAGGCAAGAGGTAACAAGACTGTGTGCTAGGATTGTGTGAAGGGAAAAGAAGGGCCAGACATACATGAAAACACTTTGAAAAGTTATGAAGTGCTACACAAATGTAAATAAATCAGTCACAAAAAAAATACAACCCTCTCCCCACTAGGGAGAAAAAAAGAAAGAAACGCCCCTCTAAGAGAGAAATAAACCTCAGTGTGCCTTCACTACTGAAAGCTATTTTGAAAATATTTTTAAAGCCAATTTCACATACAAATACATGTGAATCCCTCATGTAGAAAAAAAAATTATAGAAGTAGACATCTGACAACTAATTGTAACAATGAAAATAAGACAGAATGGCACACAAAACTGATTCTAAAACTGATCATTTTAGAAAAAAAAAAAAACCTCAAGACAACTGCACCCAGCTGGAATCGTCATTCACAGACGGTCACTGCTGCTGACAATGAGAACCAGAGGGTAAGATGGTGCAGATGACAATTTGTGCAAAAGACAAAGCTCCTCTCGGTGGACCATCAGGACACCTCGTCATTCGGTTATGCCTGAGGCTGAGTACAGTGATGGATGAAAGACTGACTCTGGAAGAAATGCTCACATAAGTTAATGGCAGCCCTGCAGCAAACACAGAAATGAATCATCTGTCAAAAGAAAATCAGTCATACTCTAGCTAGGCCTCAAAGAATAGTGGAGTGTCATTAATGTTATTAATGAGGAAGACAGAGCTTACAAGCAAACTGTCAGATTTCGGCTTCCAACCATGAAAGAACGGTCGGCACTGAACTCACCCTCAATTGTAAAACTATAAAACTGGACAGAACATACAAAGCAGCCGTTTCAGGCACTGGCCCACAGGCGGCAAAGGACCGGGAGCCTTCAGAGAAGGGAAATACCAGAGCAGAGGCCCGTAACCCGCCTGGCTTTCTGCCCGGGGGCATTTTCTGCCCCAGTAGAACAGCAGTTTCACTGAGCCAAGGAGGAAGAGCTACCTGTTCCAAGTTGCAAAAATATCTGGAATTTGCAAGCCAGAGTGGCAGAAGGGTAGGCACCAAAAGTTTTTGTAGGGAGTTAGCAAAGGGGTTTAGCCACAGCTGTGGGCTCAAGAGAGACTCCAAAGGTCAGACGAGGGACATGGAGTTTCTGCCCATCCAGAATAAAGAGATCTTCACAAGCACCTCAGACACTCCATTTAGACACCAGGAGGATCATGCCTTAGTAATAAAGATCATACTCTAGAGTAAGAGCCATGCACTTGGACAGAGTTTAAAATGGAAATATCTGCCATAGATAGATACACAGACACATAAAGTAGGAAGGTAGGTCGTTACACAGGTTGATAGATCCAATCCTGCCAGGAATTGCTTATAAGCACAAAACTCAATATGCTTTAGTCAAAGCCCCCTATAATATTACCCCTCATAACATCCAACATAATAAACAATTATTAAACATACAAAGAAGAAAATGTGACCCATGATCAAAGACAAAGAATACAGGCAATAGAAGCAGACCCTGAGATGATCCACTTTTTGAAATTAGTAGATAAGAACTATAAAACAATTATAAATATGTCCAAGGAGTTAAGGAAAATATGGTTATAATAAGTGAACTAGAATAGGTAATTTCTAGGAGAGCAATGAACACTATCAAAAGGAACCAAATGGAAATTTTAGAGCTGAAAAGTACAATATGAAAAATTCACTAGATAATATTAGTAGCAGAAAACTTCCATTAATCTGTTCCCAGATTCATTAACTCTTTTAGATTACAATCTGAAGAATAGAAAAGAGAGAGAAATTGAAGGGGGAAAAAAAGCATAAGGGTTCAGTGGGACAATATCAAGGAATGAAACATACATGAAACTGGATTCCTAGAAGACGACGACAAAATAGAGAAGAAAAAAATATCTGAAGAAATAATGGCTGAAATTTTTCCAAGGTTGGTAGAAAATATTAATTTACATACTGAAGAATCTTAGCGAACACCAAGAATTATCAAAACAAAGACTTTTCCGAGGCACATCAGACTCAAACTCCTGAAAACCAAAAAGTTAGAGAAAGTCTTGAAAGCAGCCAAGAAAAACACATTACACACAAAGGAACAATACAACTGATGGCTGACATCAGAAACAATGAAAACAAGACAGTGGAACATCTATCAAGAGCTAAGAGAAAGGAAAGAATAATTGAATTCTATAACCAGCACAAATTAGTTCAAATGACAATGGTGAAATTAAGACATCTTCAGATACACAAAGTCTGAGAATTTATCACCAAACTAAACCTTAAGAAATTATAAAAGAGGGGCGCCTGGGTGGCTCAGTCGTTAAATGTCTGACTTTGGCTCAGGTCATGATCCCAGGGGTCCGGGGATCAAGCCCCGCATCGGGCTCCCTGCTCCACAGGAGGCCTGCTTCTCCCTCTCCTACTCCCCCTGCTTGTGTTCCCTCTCTTGCTGTGTCTCTGTCAAATAAAGGACTAAAATCTTTAAAAAAAAAAAAAAAAAAATTATAAAAGAAATTCTTCAGGGGCGCCTGGGTGGCTCAGTCGTTTAAGCACCTGCCTTCGGCTCAGGTCATGATTCCAGGGTCCTGGGATTGAGTCCCGCATCGGGCTCCCTGCTCAATGGGGAGCCTGCTTCTGCCTCTCCCTCTCTCTCCCTCTGCCCCCTTCTCGTTCTCTCGCTCTCTCTCAAATAAATAAAATCTTAGAAAAATAAATTCTTCAAGTTAAAGGGAATGAGTACCAGATGAAAACTCAAGATGTACAATAAGGAATAAACAGAAATCAAAATGGCAAATATGTAGGTAAACATAAAAGATTATAAATTTCCTTTTAATTTATTTGAAAGACAAATGGCTGCTTAATGCAAAAAATGGCCACACTGCATGGTGTATGTAGATGTAAAATATAACAATGAGGAGGAAGGGTAACAATTTTACGCTTGTATGTTTCTTATATTTTATGTAAAATAGTCCAACATTAAGATTAAACAGACTATAATAAGCTAAGGTGCCTATTTGATCTCTAAGGCAACACTAAAAACACACAAAGAGATACTGCTAAAAAGCCAATAATGGAATCAAAAATGGAATACTAAAAAATATCTGATAAACCCAAAAGAAGTCAGGAAGGAATGGAAAAAACGAAAAACAGATGAAATAGAAAATAAATAGCAAAGTGAAAAGCTGAAACCCAATCACATCAATATTTACACTAAATGTAAATACACTAACACTAAAAGCCAGACACTGTCACAAGGGATTAACAAAAGACAGACCTAAGTTGCTGTACACGGAAGATGCACTTTAAATACACTGACAGGTTGAAAGTGAAAGGATAAAAAAGATATGCCATGCAAACAACAGGTACAATGAATGTGGTGTGGTTCTATTAATATCAGACAACAGACTTTGAGACAAGGAATATTGCCAAAGATTAAGAGGGACATTTCATAATAATGTCAATTCACCACTCCTAAATGTGTACAGATCAGATTATAGAGTTTCAACATATATGAGACAAAAACAGAACTAAAGAGAAAAATCAGAAAAGACCACAATCATAGATTTCAGCATCCCTCTCTCAGTAATGGATAAAAGTATTAAAAAAAAATCATAAGGATACAAAGATGTGAACAACACTAGTAACCACCTTAATCTGACATTTATGGAACACCACACCCAACAACTACAGGACAGTTTTCTCAAGCACACACTGAATATTTCTCAACATAGACCCTATATGCTAGGATCATAAAATAAATCTCAATAAATTTCTAAACATAAAAATGTTACATAGAATGTTCTCTGACGAACAAAAGAATTAAATTGGAAATCACTAAGATAGCTCTAAAAATGCCAGATATTTGAGAATTAACAACATACTTCTATATAGCAATGTGGCAAAGAAGACATCCTAAGAGAAATCAGAAATATTTTCAAATAAATGAAAATATACCATATCACAATTTGTAGGATACAGGTAAGCAAGTCTTAGAAGAAACTTCTGGCTTTAAATGTTTGACATTAAAAAGAAAGGTAGGTATAAAATTGATGATTTAACAATTCTACCTAAGACTAAGACCAAAGAAACAGAAACACACACACACACAATCACTGTTCACACCTACAGAAGAGCCTCTAATAAAATCAATTATATGTCTGTTGCCCCCAGGACCTATCAGCTGATTTGAGTGCACAGGGCCTGTCATATTCATTTACATCAGCATAATCATAAAAACAGCTGATCTTTATTGAGCACCTACTACAACCCAGACAACTGAATAGGAAACAACCTTACGAAGTAAGAATTACTCCTATTTTGCAGATGAGAAAATAAGCTGAATATATTCATGCCTGACAGAGAACACTCGGTATTTTTTCTTTTAGTGAAGCAAAATTACCACTCTTCATTATTATAGAAAATTAAAGTGTAGTTCTAAGAAATTATATATGTTATAGTTGAAAAACAGGTCATGTTGGGTATAGAGAAAAAAACTGTACAAATTAATGCATCATCATCCTGCCAATGGTTTGGTTTCACATTTCCTTAAGTTGACAGGGTATAAAAGGATACTGTTTGATTAAATTTGTTTTCCTTGTGAGAGCACAATGGTTCCACCATGAGAGCAATAAAAAACAAACAAAAAAAACTGGAATTAATTACTTGCACTGTATATGCCAGAACCAGGATTAGTATCTTTACTAAATCAAGAGCACTTAAGTATCAAGAAGAATTATAAAATTCTACCAATTTTAAAAAGAATGGCAAATAACAGGTGCAGGAAACTCACTGAGGTAAACACAAATGACTAATGAAAATTTTCAAATACTCAAATTTATTATTACTCAGAAACGTAAGTTAAAATAATGACAAAGCATTCTTCTTCATCTAGAAACTGGTGAAAGTAGCAAAGACAAAAAGTTATAACATCCAATCTTGGCAAGGGTGGGGGTCATCTCATTTTCCCAAAGAGACTGTAAATAGTTACCAACTCTTTGGAAGGAAATCTAGCATTCAAAAGCCTTGAGGGGCGCCTAGGTGGCTCAGTCGGTTGAGCGCTTGACTCTTGGTTTCAGCTCAGGTCATGATCTCAGGGTCATGAGATGAAGCCCCGTGTCAGGCTCCACGCTGAGCATGGAGTCTGCTTGAGAGCTCTCTCCCTCTCCCCCTGCTCTCTCTCTACAATAAATAAGTAAAATCATTAAAAAAAAAAAAAAAAGCCTTGATATGTATATACCCTGAGAAATTAAGGATGTCTCCAAAGGTTTCGTTTTGGTCATGTTCACTGCATTGACACCTATTAATATAAGAAACTGGAAAACAATCGAAATATCTAATTATTGGTTATACTGGAATCTATATGGCCATTAAAAACAACATTGCCAGCTGTGGAATGTATACTCCATCAGAGCAGGCATCCGTTCATAGTTGGTTCCTTCTCTGGGTGGGCATGAAAATACATCTGGGGTTATAAGACAACTCTATAATCTGGACCACAACAATGATTTTAATCAATTTTTTAAAAAGTAAGTAATATTTGTCATTCATTTGAAAAATATACTATTTCTTCTTTCTCAATTATTTTAATCAGTACAAGTGAAACACAAAACCCAAGTATGGACACATAAATATCACTTCTCTAATAGACCTTAAAAACAGAAGCCATGTTTCACCATCTTCATGATGCGGATTCCTCATCACTGACCTGCCTCATACCCAACGTCAAGGACCCTCGGTGTGTGGAGGACACTGCTCCCACACACCGCCCCAAATGGCCATGACTTTGGAGTTTTGCATCCATCCCGTCCCTTGCTATCAAGCTATCCTTCTCACCAGTACCTACTAAGGTTTCCAAACTAGGATGGCTTCATAATATTTTAAGTAAAATCACACCACGTAGGTTCTGAGTAGGAACCTAAAAGAATTTCAGAACAAAAAACCAAGAACTTGTATCATGTATCCGGCTTTTTTGGTTTCCTTCCTGGTTCATGGCCCTACCCCAGCGCTGAGTCTGTCAGGTAACATGGTTTCCAGGTACACTGCGTATTACTGCAACAGGCTAGTAGGAAGAGGATGTTTAGCTCACCTGAAGCAGAAAATTGCCTGTATTTTTCCAATATTGTTGCCTAGAGTTGCTGAGTAATGCTGCCACATCGTCTTTTATGACTGCATAATCTAAAGCCATTAAACTTCATTTTTGAGGGGAGGACACAAGGACCACCTAACATCCTCCTTCCCCATGAATATAATGGGTGACAACCCCATAAAGTTAATCAGAGTCCCTCTATGGTCTGTAGAAGAAAAGAGATTCAAGGAAATGAAAACCAAAGTGCATACAAAATCAACAACCTCTCTATAACCTGATACCTGCACTGCATTGCGGGGGGAGCCTGGTTTTCCACGACTGGCCCAAAAACCAGCACACCTGCACAGAAAGCTCTCTGCAAGCTTTGGCATTTCCCTCCTGGGGCTACCATTAGCTTTCTTTCAAGTTCATCCGCCACCTTTCCTTTTTCATTATACCACTATGATCTGTTGGAGTCAAGAGGCCAGAAAGACACATACAGACTTAACACGTTCTGAGCAAAAGGGCACAGTGTGGACCCCAAGAACCACCTGGGGGCCTGTGATATTTGCTCTGAGGTCAGATTGACTCCACATTTCCTGACCTCATCATGTCTAACAGCCATGAGTCCCTGAATGTGTAAGGCTATATGATGGCAGTTATGTTCAAAGTCATGGAATGTAATGAATGACGCCCCCCAACCCAGGCCCTTCCATCACCAATTTCTTGCTTTGAAAGAGAAGCCCCATGTGACTGGTCTCCCACACAACAGAAGGGAAAAGAGAGAGGAACAACACAGAACAGTTGTGGCAAAGGTGAGCTGGTGGGGCGGCTGAAAGAAGTAAGAATACAGTGAGCGTGAAAAACCCAATGACAAGGAGAGAAAGGAGAGCGAGCGAACACACACACACACACACACACACACACACACGGTTATAAACATGCACTTCAGGGTTAGGGGAGAGACTATCTTAATGAGAAAATAAAGATGAAGTACATCCCCAGTAGAAGAAATAAAACTATCACCAACTTTTAAAAATATCTTTTACTATGTTTTTCTGTTTCTAAAAATTATAAAAAACAAAAAAAGGTTAGTATAAACTATCTTCTCAAAAACGGCAGGCTTAGTCATAAAAATTTATACATGAGGCCACACGCTAAGTCTTTTACAGCAACTACACTTAGAACTCTTTTGTCTATAAAGAAGTTTCTAAATTTTACTCATCATGTGCCATCCTTCATACCAAGACTACAAAAGGGAAGCAATATGCCCTCTACAAACTCATCCATTGTGCATAATTTTACTGTCAAAATGAGAGTGTTTTATAAATGTGAATTTCCTTTTTTCCTAATGCTTTATATTTATCAAAGTATTTAATTTAAGGAAGTTGGATATGCAGCATACCTAAAGTAATAGTGCACACTTTCATGATATCACAAAACAAGTTGTATTATTACTCATTTCCTTGTAAACACTATGCCTGAAGCCTTCAGAAAACAAGTCAATCTGTACAGAAAAAAAAAATGACAAAATGAGATGCTGTCCAACTCATGATTTTCACAGCATTCATTTTTAGAACCAACTTACTAAAAGCAGCAATGCCTATCATCAGCACATACAAAGGAACCAAGACCAAGTGCACGGAGCAGTAAGGAAAACGCCCTCTCACAAAGCAACCCATCACACTCTCTACGAAATGCCATTATCCCAAACCCCATGCTCTCCTCCTCACTGGAGTGGAGTGTAACCAATAGCAGCTGGGTACCAATGGCTTTGAAGTCACAGAGATACCAAACAAAGAAAATAACCCGGTTGGTTCAGCTAATGGGTTCCCAAGGGAGGAGAGAGGAGGAGACGAGAACTTCAAAACATAACCCAGCCACAGCTCCTGGCTCTGCAGAGAGAGCCAGGAGGGGTAAAGTCCTCTCTGAAATGCCTTCCTTTTCCTCCACAAATAACTGAAAGTTCATTGCCACTGTTGAGGATGAGGGTGAACTGTCACTGTTTTCAATGAATACTGAGCAAATGTATGACCCGCACCCATTCAAAAAAATGAGGTTAACCTTGAAGACATTATGCCAAGTGAAATAAAAGGCAGGCACCCAAGGGCAAATCCTGCATGATTCCACTCACATGAGGCACCTAAGCAGGCAGTTTCGTGGAGACAGGAAGTAGAAGGGTGGTCGCCAGGGGCTGGGGGAAGGGCATGAGGAACTGGTCTAATGGGGACAGAGTTTCAGCTTTACAAGATGAAGAGTTCTGGAGATGGATGGTGGTGATGGTTGCACAATGATGTGAATGTACTTAAGGTCACTGAGCTGGACACTCAAAAATGGTAAATGGGGCCAATTTTACGTGACATGTATTTTACCACAATTAAAAATTAAAAATTCCGTAACTTAGGGGCGCCTGGGTGGCTCAGTCGGTTAAGCATCTGCCTTCGATTCAGGTCATGATCTCAGGGTCCTGGGATCAAGCCCAGCGTCATACACCCTGCTCAGCAGGGAGTCTGTTTCTCCCTCTCCCTCCGCGCCTCCCCCCTGCTCGTGCTCGTGCTCAGGCACTCTCTCTCTAGTTCTCAAATGAATAAAAAAAAAAAAACTTACAAAAATAAAAATTCATTAATTTAAAAAACAAAATGAGGGGCTCCTGACTGGCTCCGTTAGTACACCACGTGACTCTTGATCTCAGGGTTGTGAGTTCAGGTCCCACAGGGGGTATAGAGGTTACTTAAAAAATTTTTTTAAAAATTAAAAATCTTTTTAAAAATAAATAAACAAATATAAAAAACAAAATGATTACCTTTGAAGAGAGGGGGGAAATAATAGCCACCGACCAAAAATTCTAAACCTACAGAAATATCTTAAAATAACAAAGAAAGAAAAACATACTCAGCTTAACATAAAAATTTACAAATTAAACTAAATGGGTTTCTAAAAATTAAGTCTCGGTCATGTTTTCGGCAGAAGTCCTGGAGCCTTCCAAGAAGGTTCCACATCCACCACTGCCCTGCCCAGGTTCCTTTCACCGTCCCTACCACGGGGTGGTTCCCCAGTCGTCCTGATGATAAGAATCCCTGGGGCACAGATTAAATATACAGATTTCCAGGGCTTCTCTTAATTCTGAGGGAGGAGGTCTGGGATTACACCCAGGGTCTGGGTTTTTATTAAGCACAACGATGAGTCATAACAGAATCTAGTGACCCGCAGCCTAGCATATGTCCTGCTCACCCTTGATGCTCTCGGCAAGGAAGCCGAACAGGTCCGCGCTCCGGCGGATACTCACCCTGCCCTGTAATGTACACACAGCTCCCGCCGCAAGGCCCGTAAACACCCAGCTATTAAACGCAGTGAGCGGCTCTGTGGCCAAGTTACTGATAGTGGGCGGGCCCCAGCTCCACCTCTGCCATAAGCAAGTACATAACTGGGCAAAATTACGTGTCCGGGCACCAGCTAACAGGCCGTGCAGGCCAGATCCCTGGGAGCAGGGACACCCAAGAGGTCAACACTACCACTGTCTTGGCTCTCAGCCAGCAGACCATTTTCCAGCTGTGGTAGGGAGGTGGATGAAGCCCACACAGGGCAGCCCCCACCCCACCCCCCCCGGAGCTGAGGTGGTAGAGGTGAGGCTGGGGTCGGCCCAAGCAGGTGGCATCTCCGAGGATGAATGAAAGGGTCCCCAAAGTCCTGGGGCGGGGAAGGGATGCTGCTGTAAAGGCCTCAGCTGAGGGACGGGCTACAAAGGCCCAGGTCAACACGGCCTAAGGCTCACCAGAGAGCTGGTGCACGCAATAGCAAGCAGAACACAGGAGCCTGGAAGGTCAAGTTAGGGCACTGGAGTTCTTGCCCAGGCAGAGTGGAGAAATCTTATTAATAAATGATCAGCAAGGCTGGAATACAGCTGAGACACCAGGAAGACCATACCTTAGAATTAAAGACCACTCTCTGGAGCAGGGATTCTCAGCTGGGGCAATTTTGCCCCCACCTCCCAGGGCACATCTGGCGATGTCTGGAGACATTATTGGTTGTTACAACTAGAAAGATGCATCTGGCATCAAGTGGGTAGAGGCCACAGTTGCTGGTGAACATCCCACAATGTATGGGGTCCCCTCCATCCACCACCCCCCAACAGCCCTACTAAATGTCAGTAGTGCGGAGGTTGAGAATCTCTTCTCTAAAACAGATTTGCTCTAGACTCATCCTAGAAAAGATTACTACCAAGGCCTAATAAGGACCCACAAAGGACACAGAGATTGAAGGTTGAGACCCACCAAACTGGAGAAGCTTGGAAAAAACACCTTAGAATTCCCAAAAATGGAAGCTAACAAAGCATAAATCAAGCCTACGCCAGGTTGAAAGAGATCAGCCAGTAAGTGACCTATTAATGCAAAATGCAACATCCTCAAAAGACGGTCAGAATGCAGACCTGCAATGTGGCATTCATAATGTCCAGTAAATTTTAAGTCTTAGAGATGCAAAAAGAAAAAAAAAAACAGGAAAATGTAAACCACAGCAAGAAAGAAAGCAGTCTTCCTAATAAAAAGCAAATCCTCCAAATATATAAATAAGAATAAAAAGAAAGTTTGACCCAGACATTGGATTTTTTTTTTTAATTTTATGTTAAAGAGTTGAAAGGAAATATATTCAAAGAATTAAAGAGAAATATGAGTAAACAGATCCTTGACAGAAAAATTACAAATTGTAAAAAAAGAGCAAAGTGGTGCGCCTGGGTGACTCATTTGGTTAAGCAACTGCCTTCGGCTCAGGTCATGATCTTGGGGTTCTGGAATCGAGTCCCACATCAGGCTCCTTGCTGTGCAGGGAGCCTGCTTCTCCCTCTCCCTCTGCTGCCACTCTCCCTGCTTGTGCTCTCTCTGTCAAATAAATAAATAACGTTAAAAAAAAAAAAAAGAGCAAAGTGGACATTCTATAACTGAAAAGTACAAAACTAGGGGGAAAAAAACGCACTGGCTGGTCTTAGTAACAGTTTGAAGATAACAGAAAAGGTAGTCAGGTTGATTAGAAGAAAACTAGCCAATCTTAAGAACAGAGAAAAGAAACTGAATAAAATTAAGGGAAACAAAAAGAGGGAACTATGAGACACTTTCAAATGTTCTAATATACATGTAATGAGAATCCAAGAAAGAGGAAAAAGTGAGAATGGACCAGAAGATAATATTTTAAAAGATATAATGGCCAAATATTTCCGAAGTTTTTAGAGAAAGAATAAATTAAAGATCAGGGGCACCTGGGTGGCTCAGTTGTTTGAGCATCTGCCTTCGGCTCAGGTCATGATCCCAGGGGACTGGGATTGAGTCCCACATCGGGCTCCCCGCTCTGCAGGAAGCCTGCTTCTCCCTCTCCCACTCCCCCTGCTTGTGTTCCCTCTCTCACTGTCTCTCTCTGTCAAATAAATAAATAAAATCTTAAAAAAAAAAAAAAAGAAGAAGAAATTAAAGATCAAAAAGTTCAACAAACCCCAAAAGGCATAAATTCAAGGGAAATCACACCTAAGGTTCATTATCAATCTCCTAAAAATCTAAATTTTCTTTAAGAAGAAAATTTAAAAAAAAAATTTTTTTAAACCTGCCAGAGAAAACAAACATACAGGAAGCCTTATTAAAAACAAAGGAGGCCAGATGACAACAGAACAATATCCTTTACATACTAAAAGGGGTACAGAGAACTATCAATTCAGAATACAATATCCAGCCAGCATAGCCTTCAGAAACAAGGGAGAAAAACAGATTTTCAGATAAACAGAAACAGAATTCATCACTTGCAGACCTATCCTTAAGAAATGCTAAAGGAGGGGCGCCTGGGTGGCTCAGTCGGTTGAGCATCTGACTCTTGATTTTGGTTGTGTCATGATCTCAGGGGTGTGGAATCAAGCCCCATATTAGGCTCCCAGCTGAGTGTGGAGCCGGCCTGAGGTTCTCTCTCTCCCTCTGCCAGCACCCCCCTCCCCGGCTCAGGCTCTCTCTCCAAATAAGTAAATAGACAAAGGTTTCTCAGATAGAACATAAGCAGCAATAACCATAAAAACTGATAAACAGGACTTACTTCATCAAAACAAAAACATTCCACTTCTCAAAAGATATTATTAAAAAAAATAGAAAGGCATGCCAGACATTGAAAGAAAATGTTTACCATTTATATATCTGGCAAAGGACTAGAATCCTGAAAATACAGAACTTGTACAATTCAATAAGACAAAAACCCCAATATAAGAGAAAAAGAGAGGCAGCAAATTCTTAAACAGATACTTCAAAAAAAAAGATACATGAAGAGCAAAGAAGCACATAAAAAGATACTGAGCATCATTAGTCATCGATGAAGTGAAGATTAAAACCATAATGAGATACTATTTTACATACCCATGAATAACTAAAATTAAAAATACTGACAATACCAGGTCTTGATGAGGATACAGACCGAGTAAAACTCACATATTCCTAGTGGGAATGTAATCAGGTACCTTCACTTTACAAATGAGAAAATTTAAGCTTAGAGCAGTTTGCCCAAGGCAAATAGCTAGAAAGAGGAAAACTAGGATTCATGCAAAAGCAGTCCAACTACACAGCCTCACCACGTTTACAACTCCCCTCCTAAATTTCATAAATGTCTTTTGTACCACGTACTTTACATGACTTCTATTATCCAATGCTCAACCAACAACCCCATGTGAAGCAGATATTCTTTATTCCCACTTTAAAGATCAGGAAACTGAGAGGTCCCTGGGTGGCTCAGTCGGATAAGCATCTGACTCTTGATTTCAGCTCAGGTCATGATCTCAGGGTCGTGAGCCACAGGACACGCTCTGTGCTCAGCAGTAGTCTGCCTGAGATTCTCCCTCTGCCCTTCCTCCCGCTTGCTCTAAATAAGTAAATAAATAAAATGTTAAGGATCAGGAAACTGAGACCTTAAGAAATGAATTCACTTCTCTAAAATATTCCGGTTTAGCAAATGGCAAAATTGGGATTTGATCTCAAATCTGACTGCTTTCACAGTCCATGCTCACAGTCCCTACCCTATCCAGCTCAGTGCAGTATCTTTTACAAAGTATTTGTCCACCTGACGCAACACGACTATTCTGAGCGTAAGATTCCCAGTCCATATTCTAAGACACTGGAGCCTGATAAACACCACCATGCTTGAGGTTTAACAGCTGCAATTTCGAAAGAGTTATTCACCACTGAGAAGGGCTGAAAGACCTAAGTTATAAGATACAAAGTAAAAGCTGAACATGTATTTGAGGCCTATTAGTATCACTTGTCATTTTTTAAAACTACCCCCCCATACCAATTCAAACAGAATGCCTGGGGAGAGGGACCTGGCATCAAAGTTGTTTTAAAAAAATTTCCCCAAATGAGGCCACTGTGCACCAGAGTTTGGGAACCACTGAGCTAAAGCCTACCCTTCCCGTGTCCACCACATCCCCAGAGAACAGATAATGTATCTGATGGTAGAATCAATTCTAGCCACTCATAACTCTCCAGAGCAGGAATTTCCCCGTTAAAGAAAGCTAAAACAAACAGCCTCTCCTAACTTGCTTTGTTAGCCCAAACTCCCAACAGAAAATTAAACCTGCACCCAATGCCTCCTCTTAGCTCCTTCCTAGCAAACTAGAACACTGACAAATTGCCCCTAGAGATCAGCTTTTCGCAAAATGCACAGGTTCAACCCAAGTTTAGATCATAAGTAAAAGAGAAAAATGGAGGGAGAAATGTGTTTAAAAAGAAAGATTTTAGGGACTCCTGGCTGGCTCAGTTGATAGAGCACTCAACTCTTGATCTCAGGGCCATGAGTTGGAGCCCCACGTTGAGTGTAGAGATTATAAATAAATAAACTTAAAAAAAAAAGTTTACGGACACCTGGGTGGCTCAGTCGGTTAAGTGTCTGCCTTTGGCTCAGGTCATGATCCCAGGGTCCTGGGATCAAGTCCCACATCAGGCTCCTTGTTCAGTGGGGAGCCTGCTTCTCCTTCTCCCTCTGTTGCTCCCCCTGCTTGTGCTCGCGCACGCTCTCTCTCTCTCTTTCTCTCTGACAAATAAATAAATAAAATCTTTTAAAAGAATAAATATTAAAGAAAGAAAAGATTTTAAAGCATTAAACGATGTAAGAAGCATTACTAGCTCATTCTATTTTTGTCAGAAGGTTACAAAATACCATTAGAAGAGAAATTCCTACCCAAGTATCCCATGCTTCCAGGGAGACACCCCCCCCCCCCCGGCCATTTCCATAAATAACGCAGAGTTTCACTGTGGTGGTACTCTCAAGATGCTAGTCCCTCGACATTTTCAGAAAGGAAATGTAACCACAGACTAATAGGCAAAATACTGGACTGAACCATACGAAAGTGCTGTTTTACAAGCCCTCATCAGCTGAATATCTGCAATTTCATGTTGTCCAGCCTAAATATAAAGCAACGCAGTGTGTCTACACTGAAATGAAGTTAGTGTTAAATAAAAACAAAATCAAGTTCTGTCCAAGAACTATGGACTTGACATCATATGCGTGAGATGCTAACAAACTTTCAGAAGGAGGTGGAGGGGTGGGGTGGACCTTCCCTTCCTCAGAATCAACACTCTGGTGCATAGTGTTTTGTTTTGTTTTGTTTTAACTCCAGCTCCATTTTTTTTTTAAGATTTTATGTATTTATTTGACAGAGAGAGCGAGCACAAGCAGGAGGAGCGGCAGGGAAAGGGAGAAGCAGGCCCCCCGTGGAGCAGGGAGGCCATTGCTGGACTCGATCCTAGGACCCCGGGACCACGACCCGAGCCAAAGGCAGATGACTAACCAACTGAGCCACCCAGGCGTCCCATCGAGCTCCGTTTCTTGCAGCAGGTTGCAGACATTGCTCAGGAGAAGTCAGCAAGCTGGCTTTGCACCCTGCATGGGGCCCTTCTACTTCCTTTTCAGAGTCTGTGATAAAGAATGCCTCATGTCCCAACTGCCGATCTTAAAATACAACTGAGCTGCAGAAGGGTCTAGAAAGGAGAAGTAAAACGGTCAAGAGAAGAAGGTCTTGAGAGAAAAGATTAGAAAAGGGAAGAGTCCACTCAGAAAGATTAGGAGATCTAAATGGTGTAGATACAAAAAAGCATGCCTTTTTCTCCCAATTACAGAATTCTAAAAATTATACTGCAACTACATCACTTAATGCAACTATATCACTTAACTGATTAAAAATACACTGAGGTAAGTAAAAATATTTCTTTACATAGGATACTAATCTACAGAAGTCACTCACTTGGGATGCACTGCATAAATCCCAGTAGTCGATTTTCCACATTCATGGTAGTAGTGTGCTATGTCACTGTGACCATGAATTACTGAATACTAATTGCTCCCAGAGAAAATACAGAATTCGGTTTCTGCCAGCCTTTGATAACATTTTAACAACTGATCAACAGGGACGCCTGGGTGGCTCATTTGGTTCGGCATCTGCCTTCGGCTCAGATTGTGATCCCAGGGTCCTGGGATCGAGTCCTACATCGGGCTCCTTGCTCAGTGGGGAGCCTGCTTCTCCCTCTGCCTGCCGCTCCCCCTGCTTGTGCTCTCTCTCTCTCTCTCTCTCTGGCAAATAAATAAATAAAATTAAAAAAAAAAATTGATCAACATACACATAACCTGACGTGTGTCCATTGTTGACTCATTAACACTGGACTCACGCCAAAAGCACAATAATTCATAACTTGAAACAACTTGGGGCGCCTGGGTGGCTCAGTCGGTTAAGCGTCTGCCTTCGGCTCAGGTCATGATCCCAGGGGTCCTGGGATCGAGCCCCGCATCCGGCTCCCTGCTCAGCGGGGAGCCTGCTTCTCCCTCTCCCACTCCCCCTGCTTGTTCTCTCTGTCAAATAAATAAATAAAAATCTTTAAAAAAAAAAACTGAGCCAAGCTTATCTAACACAGGCATTTTCTCCCTACCATGTGTCGTATTTATTCCACAAGGCACAGCACAGCCTTGCTGTGCTCAGAAACACTAGACAGCATCTTAGCATTTTGTGTGGGGCCATTTTAAACAGCAAAATCACCAACAAAAAGCATAAAAGTGCAGAAAACAGGCACAACATATAAACAGCCCGTGAAAAGAACTCTTGTTTACAGTAGGACAGCTGAAACAAGAAGGTGACCCCAGCTGGGAATATGCATGTCAGGTGACGCAAAATTTTAGTGACTATGTGCATGCCCAAGAATGACCGTGAAAGAGCTCCAGGTATTGATTTTGGGGTTACAAATAAATTTGAGCAAGTAGGCAATCTGCAAACAGAGAATCTGTGAATAATGAGAGTTTACTGTACATAAACTCTTGCCAAGACAAATCCATGATAGAGGATAAAAGGAAACTCAGATGTTTGCAGGGAGTCCATTCATCTTAGAGGTTCAAGCAAAGAAAGACAAATACTCTCTCACAAACTATCCTTTGGGTAACTCTAAAGAGAGTAAAAATGAGATTTTAGCCAGAATAAAAAGTATGGTCAAAATGATCCAATTCTGCAAGGAAGTCTGCACCAAGGAACAAGGAGGGAGAACAGTATCCATGAACTCAAAAGCTGACAGCTCTGGATTTCCCTGGCATTCAAAGCAAACCAACCATCAAGGTCCACTATGGGAACTGCCTCAGTTCTTCAAACTGGACACAGAGTCAGGAAACCCAGGGCCAATCAGGCTTAATTAAGACCTTTTTTTTTTTTTAAGATTTTATTTATTTGACAGAGAGAGACACAGCGAGAAGGGGAACACAAGCAGGGGGAGTGGGAGAGGGAGAAGAAGGCTTCCCGCCGAGCAGGGAGCCCGATGTGGGGCTCAATCCCAGGACCCTGGGACCATGATCTGAGCTGAAGGCAGATGCTTAACGACTGAGCCACCCAGGCGCCCCAGGCTTAATTAAGATCTTAAGAAAAAAATCTCTGTGCCGTACACATTTTATAATACAAGAAAATCTCTGTACCATAGGACAAGACCATCCTGATTACAGAGAATGCCATCCTGTGTGCCCTAGCTCTAGAGACGTAGAACATTCAGGCTCACTCGCACCCAAGCCTGAAGCCAAGGTCAGGCTGGCAAATGCCAGATCCATTTCTACTAGTGATGGGGCTGAAGATCATCCTCTGTCCTCAATCCGGCTTGCCTGGGCTGAAGCTACCATCTTCCCCCAGGCTGGTCCTACCTCCTGTGCTCTGATCAGTGTTCAGCCAGTAAGGAACCTCAGTCCGGGGAGAGGAGAAAGCTCTGGAGATGAATGGTGGTATAGTGGTGATAGGGACATTCACAACAACGTGAATGTACTTAAACGTCACTGAACAGTCCACTTAAAAGAGTTAAAATGGTAAATTTTACGTTATGCATATTTTACCACAATCAATCAATCAAGAAGTAAATAAATAAATAAATGCTCCAGGCACCTGGCTGGCTCAGTTGGTGGAAGCGCGCGCCGCTTGACCACAGGGTTGTGAGTTCGAGCCCCACGTTGGGTGTAGAGATTCCTCAAAAAATAAAATCTTAAAAAAAAAAAAGAAAGAAAAAGAAAAAACCTCAAAAGCCAAGTGTAATTTTACCAAAGCTGTGCAAAGGAAAACAAGGGATAAGTCATTTTTATACAGAATACATCCCACGACATCATGCAATATCACGACTACCACTACGAACTCAGCAGCCATTCCAGTGACGACACCCCACGTGAAGTTCTCCCAGAACCGGGGATTAGGAGTAGGGCACGAGCCTCATGTTCGGAGGGGCCTCTCGGAGCTTTACTGCAGTGCCGCCTTCTGCCCTAAGGAATCGGCGCACCTGCGATGGAAAAGTGTCCTATTTCTTCCCCCAGTAGGATTCTAGACCGCAAGGCAGTGCCTAAGGAAATCGGTCTTTCCCACGCTTCTGGAATTTCAGCTTACGCCTACGGTTTGACCCAAGTAAGTCTCTGTAAGGGGACAATTCTTTTAGGCTAATCAAGCCAGGAAATTAACACCTCTGGGAGAGGTTTACATTCAGCAAATGTGCCAGATCAGATCAGATTTCCCAAAGGTGAGTTCTAAAACGTTAGTGGGAAGAGTAAGAAAAACAGGTGAGGGGCGCCTGGGTGGCTCAGTCGTTAAGCGTCTGCCTTCGGCTCAGGTCATGGTCCCAGGGTCCTGGGATCGAGCCCAGCATCGGACTCCCTACTCGGCGGCAAGCCTGCTTCTCCCTCTCCCTCTCCCCCTGCTTGTGTTCCCTCTCTCGCTGTGTCTCTCTCTGTCAAATAAATAAATAAAATCTTAAAAAAAAAAAAAAAGAAAAACAGGTGAACTCCCACCAACTCACCTGGGCAGCCAAGAGCTTTGTTGGACTGAATTGTCCCCTCAAACCTGGATCCCCCGGTGAAGGTTTTCACAATAGAGTCCTAGTGAAATGTCCTATTTATTTATGGGAGCGAAGCATGATCTAGCTAATTTATAGAGAAATCGGCCCAGTCTCCTACATGGTAGAAGGGACTACAATAGAATAACCAAGAGGAGGAGAAGGACAGCAACGAAGACCCCTTGACTGGGGCGGACAGGCAGGGCTACCATTTGCACATCACAGGGGAGAAACCTGAGGTTACATGTCACAGCCTACACAGACAGTAAGAAGCCTCCCAGATTCACACAATTCCAAGATTAGTAAGACTCTGCTCAGAGGAAGAGGTGGAGAAGACATCTTGCATTTTGCTAAGAAAAGTAATCATAAGTGAATTGTGCAAGACTGTTGAATCTCAGATCTGTACTTCTGAAACAAATAATGCAATATATGTTAAGGAAAAAAAAAAAAGAAGAAGGTAGCAGGAGGGGAAGAATGAAGGGGGGGAAATCGGAGGGGGAGACGAACCATGAGAGACGATGGACTTTGAAAAACAAACTGAGGGTTCTAGAGGGGAGGGGGGTGGGAGGATGGGTTAGCCTGGTGATGGGTATTGAGGAGGGCACGTTCTGCATGGAGCACTGGGTATTATGCACAAACAATGGATCATGGAACACTATATCTAAAACTAACGATGTAATGTATGGCGATTAACATAACAATAAAAAAATTAAAAAAAAAAAGAAAAGTAGTCATAAGAAACAGAAGCTCTAGATAAGCAGCAACTAGGTTAAAGAAGCAATATTTTAGGGGCACCTGGGTGGCTCAGTTAGTTAATCGGACTGCCTTCAGCTCAGGTCATGATCCTGGAGTCCCAGGATCGAGTCCCACATCGGGCTCCCTGCTCAGAGGGGAGTCTGCTTCTCCCTCTGACCCTCCCCCCTCTCATGCTCTCTATCTCATTCTCTCTCAAATAAATAAATAAAATCTTTAAAAAAAAAAAAGAAGCAATATTTTAAATTTAAATTGTTTGGCTTTAACTTTCAATAAGGATTTTTTTTTTTAAATAAAAATTGTATATATTGGGCACCTGGCTGGCACAATCAGAAAAGCATGGGACTCTTGATCTCAGGGTCATAAGCTTGAGCCCACAATGGGTGTAAAGATGATTACTAAAAAAAAAAAAAAAAAAAAAACTTAAAAAATATTGTATATAGTTAAGGTGTAACGTCATATTTTGACAGATAATACACTGGAAAATGAGTACTACAGTCAAGCTAATATATCCATCACTTTACATAGTTATCCTTTTGTGTGTATGGCAGGAACGCTTAAGATCAACCTTTCTTAGCAAATTTCAAGTATACGATACAGTTAAAATGGAGTGTTTTTGTTTTTGTTTTTAAAGCAAACGGCCCAAAGCAAAGAGATATCCAGGGTCCAGTTTGTAAAGGGCCCTTCAGTTCTCATCACTTCTTCTGTCTGTGCCAACTCCTTGGTAAAGACACCTGAAATCCTCACTCCCTTCATAATACTTAAGACCAGGGTAAACTGTGGGAGAACTTAATGGCATTTCTCAATACAAAACACTGAATACATCAAATGGGTCTTGTCATTAAAACTGCTGCAATGTACACTAAAGAGAAGAAGATAGTGCATAAAATAATAACTTGAATGGAAAGCAATATAAAGTAGAACATAAGTTCTCTCCAAAATTACTAAAGACAATGTAAAATTTAAAGTTTCATCCCAAACATCAACTATTTTTTTTCTTTTCTTTTCTTTTTTTTTTAAAGATTTTATTTAATGGGACACCTGGGTGGCTCCGTCAGTTCAGTGTCCAAGTCTTGATTTCAGCTCAGGAGCATGACTCAGGGTCCTGAGACTGGCCCTGAGTCGGGCTCCGCATCCAGTTCCGTGCTGGGCATGGAGCCTGCCTGGGATTCTCTCTCTCCCTGTGCCCCCCCGCCTTGAAATAAAGAAATAAAAATAGAGATCCTTTTTACAAAATTTTTAATTTATGAACTTTCCCAAAATGCTTTTGATGCTTTGGGTGAGGTAGACATTCTGATACCAAATGACACTTACCTTCCGATAAATCATATGGCACATGGCGACGCGTAGCCTCATGCCTGCACACTGAACATGATAGAAGTATAAATGGTGCAATATGGCCAGGATGAGTGTGCAGGTGGTCAGCACTGTGGCATAGGCGTAGGCTTCATGCAAAGCCACAGAATTAGTGGGGTCATGGTTTTCAAAATAATTAATAATTTTCCCCAAAAATATGGGCTGGACTACTTTGGTGCCTTCCTAAAAGGAAAGGAGAAAGCCGTAATTAGAAATACAGGTCCTACCAGTTTTTCTTAACATAGCTTTGCGTTTATTACTAGCATGTTAAAAAGGCATTTTAACAAAGTGCTACATTCATCACTAATCCCAAAGAAAAACAGAACCCCTCTCTTATGTAAGACAAGCACGTAATAGTTTAACCTTCAGCCAATATTCTAAGAGCAAAAGCCATAAAACTTTAGTTCGTTGGGCTTGGGTACACTGAGGGTCCTCGAAAAATATCGCAACCCGTGTTTAGAACGCATTTGGCAGACTACCAGTTAAGTCTTGGCCAAGATGAATAAGGAAAAAAGTGGCAAAAGAATGGTAAGGCATGTGCTCACAGGTGGGCAGCCCCAGCTCACAGCCTGCCCATGGGGTCTCCACTGTCAACATCCCAGCCCAAAGCAAAGTCACAAATGGCTCGCTCATGGGAGGCACACTGTTGCAAACCCCTTCTGCATTAAAAGAGCCATTAAAAGAACGGAGATATTGGCGCAAATACAGATCCGGGCCCAACCCCAAATTCCACGTGTCAGTAGATCAAAAGAACGGAGTCCAGTCTCCAAGTTCTGTTGGAGTAAGGAAAAGGACCAGGCTCAGGAGGCTCCCAGGCTCTCAGCCACAGTCTTGAATGTCTCTACCCCTAGAAGCTGAGCAGCGCCGCCTTGGGAGTCAAAAATTTAACACAGCAGAAGGCAAGTTCAAAATAATGCCACCCCTGGTTCGCCATCAGCCATACATTGCAGGTGCTGGTTTTGATGAATTTTAACAATCCTCCATTCCCCAAGGCAAAAAATTAAAATCCTACACCACTGAGTTAAGAAAGCACTGGGGCTTACCTCCTAAATAAGACTTAAGGAAAGCAATTTTCTTCCCCTAAAACTAAAGGCAAAGAAACGGCAAAACTTGCCCCTCCATGCCAGATGGCCGCTCCACCCCACAACCTACATCCACTCTTGTAAGGTACCTTCCTCTGGCATCAAAGAATACCAAACACTCAGTGCAAATGCGTGTCGCCAAGAGTAAACACACAGGCCCTCCACCTCACTTCATCTAATGCCAAAAGTTTGGAAATCTTTCAAGAACTCGACTTTGAAATATTTCCTCTTGAGCAACCTGTCCTTATTAACACAGACTGGCAAACAACCAACAGGTTTGCTTCTGGTGGCTCTCCTCCATCTGTCCCGAGGGAGGAACCCATAGCCCAGAAGGGCAAGGGAACCCCAAAAACCCAAACCCGAAACACAACTAACATGCATTTTCTTCTCACCCAACTAGTGCCCCTTCAGGATATTTACAGAAAGCTGTTCCCATCCCTGAGATGGGTGTGACATTATAAACCCCAACACTGCACACTCATGCGCACACTCATTCACAAACTTCACCTCCAGCCTCACCTTTCATGAGGTCATGGCACTTTTGTACTACAAGGAAATGCTGCTCATTGAAGACAATCAGATCTCAAGAACACAAAGGCTCACTGTTACATGTGAAGCATGCCCAATCATTCATCCCAAGAAGCACTGAGAGTTTATGAAAGCAACCCAAATACAGCAGGCCATAAAACAGTTTATGGGATTACTGAGATGAAGATCTGGAGGCTTCCACAGCAAAGTGAGAACATCAAACTGTACATACACATGGGCGGTCCCAGCCCAAGTCAGCAGTACGTCACCCTGGGGCTGCCTACTGGGAGCCCAGAGGTAACACCTGCCGGCCCAAACTTTCCTAAAACTTAGGATCGTCTCTGGTCCTCGGCTCTCCATTTGAGCCTAACATGGGCATGGGCATAGGAAAATATAATCAGAGCCACCCCTCAGAGAGAAAACGGATAGATGCAACAAACCCAGTGAAAAAGAGCACAAAATAAAGGTAGAGCACTACCACCCAAGCACGTGGATTTTTCTGCTGACAGTACTTAATCAATCAAACAGGCTCACTAATGAGGAATGCCAGCTTGCAGCACCTAGCTTCCACTCATCTGTCCGTTCTCAATCCTCACCCTCAGCTACAAAGAAATAAACCCAGGAAAATAGGTATTATCAAACTTGAAACTAACCATATTAAAACTTTCTGGAGAGCAGGAGCAAGGTCAAAACTTATTCGAGCAAACATGCCCATCTCTGCCCGGTGAAGATCCTTCCCACAAACCAACTGAGAATATGGTCTTTATTACTCCTTCACAGGAATTCTTCTTGATTGTAAAACCATAAGGGATTTCTAGCCCAATATGATACCACAACACCCCATGGTTCAAGGTCCTACCAGCATTTCAGAGTCTTTGCGGCAGGTACTTCTTAATGGAGTATTCGGCATTCAGCTCCCTGAAACCCCTGACATCTCAAACCACCCCCCACAACCTCTTGCTTTTTAGGGTAACTTATTACATGGCTAGATGCCAAAACCTCCCCCGTGGGCACGGTTGTCCCATGTACAGGAAACATTTCTTGCCCAACCCCACCATGCCTGATCCATGAGAAAAGAAAGAAAACACGGAAATAGAAACAAACTATCAGACAAAGGAAAAATTATCGAATGAACCGTAACAGCAAAAGGGTAAGCCTGTTTAGAACAGCCCCTCCCAACTTCCTACTTTCTCCCATAAAAGAGTGTTGGGCGGACTTGCCTACGGTTTGGCCAGAGCTTGCTTGTCCCAGACTGCAACTGTCTGCCATGCCTGAATAAACCCATTTTTGCGGTAACATAACTGGGAAGTTCTATTCTTAAGGTTAACAGAGGAAAAGCAGTGAATGAACACAGGAAGAATGAGAACCACCCCATGTTGCAACAGCCTAGTAAATTAATGGATCTTGAGCAATGATCATGAATAGTGCTCCTAACATCACCCACACAATAAAGACAAGCAGACATGATGTACCTAATACGCGAGGCACACCACCAGACCTACAAAGCAAATCTGCCAAGGACAAGAAGAGAAAAAAAAAACTGAGTCAGATCAAGCTTCTAGATCTAGCCACCAATTTAAGTTTCCAGAAGAACATGTTCAATGACACAGGGCCTAAGTGATAGGCCAAAGCCTGACTGTGGGACTCTCTACGGGACAAACAACTCAGTGTCAAGTATTTGATTAGAAAAAATAAATAAAATTATAGTGAGAGAGAATGGAAAGGAACCCAAACAGCCTCTATCAACCAAATGCACCCAACTTGGATACGGATTCAAGCTGCAAGGGAAAAAAAAGAAAGAAATGTGAGCACTAGCTAGATACTGATGATGTCTAGTATCAGTGTTAATGTTTATGCATAATAATGGCATTAGATTATATAGGGGAAAGAGTCCATAGTGTTTAAAGATACACACTAAAATACAGACAAAATGATGCAGTACTTAAGAACTGCTTGAAAATAATCTTGGGAAGCATGAGAGTGAGTGGGGTCCGGATGGGTCAAGACCGGTCATGAGTTGATACCCCCTGAAGCTGGCTTAGGGGGACATGCAAGCTTAATCCACAGGGGAGGAATAGCCATTTTCCCTCGACCCTTCTGAGCTCTGGGCTGAAATCCTCTGTAACAAAAGACAGATTAACAGGAGAGAAACCAACAGAAGTTTATGAACAGGCATACATGGGAGAGCCCCCAGGAAAAACAGAGTAACTCCCAGAGGCCAGAACCACCGCCATGGAGGTTTAACCGGAAAAGCATGGGAAACAGGGGTAAGGCTTATTGTGCCGATTTAAGTCGTCTCAAAGACTTCTCCGAGGATAGGATTCTCTTGTGATTTAGAACCACCCTTGTCTTCCTGGCACAAAGAGGGAGACATCCTTACAAATGTAGGTTTCCTTTATAAAATTAACTGTCCCTTACAGAAGGGTAAGCTTCTGCTCTGTTTTCAGAGCTTCTGTGGCTGATGCTTCTCAAAACCAATCCGCTCAGAGGCACCTGGCTGGCTCAGCTGGTGGAAAATGAGACCCTTGGTCTCAGGGTTGTGAGTTCAGGCCCCACATTGGGCATGGAGCTTCGTTTAAAAAAAAAAATTAATCAGCTCAAAATAATCTGTATCCCAAAAAGGCATATTCTGGGATGGCATACTCTGCTACCCTTCAATCATATTCTAGGTTTATATCTTTAAGTGTTCTTAAAAAGCTATAGGGGTGGGGCGCCTGGGTGGCTCAGTCCTTAAGCGTCTGCCTTCGGCTCAGGTCATGGTCCCAGGGTCCTGGGATCGAGCCCCGCACTGGGCTCCCTACTCGGCAGGAAGCCTGCTTCTCCCTCTCCCACTCCCCCTGCTTGTGTTCCCTCTCTCACTGTGTCTCTCTGTCAAATAAGTAAATGAAATCTTTAAACAAAAGAAAAAAAAGCTACAGGGGTGGTAGGGGAGAAACCGTGTGTGAAAACGTATGAAGCAGCTGAGAGAAGAGCACAGAGCTGTTGTCAGAGAAAAAACACCTCCTCTCGGCTCTCTGACCATCGTGGGTGGGGGCCTTGGCAAGAGAAGGCGTCAGGACAGAACACAAAGAGCGCTCATCCGGCAAATTCGGAATGTTTTGCTTCAGAAACCAAGCTGGTCACTTGCATGCCACATGACCCTAAGTCCATCCATGCCCTCCTGTGCCGCCGTTATCCATATCCATGGAAACTCCTGCCTGGTCTACCTCAGAGGGATCCAGGGACAAGTAAATGGGATGCAACAGCTCGCGGTGTCCGGAAACCAGCATTACATCAGTATAAAGGAAGCTCACCCTCATTATACATGAGTCCTGGGAAGAGACCTAGTCCATGCTTGATGGCAGAGGCTGGTTTCACACAGGACTTGGAAAACCCACTGCTCCCCGACAGGCAACAATGGTAGAACAAGAACTCTTGAGAAAAGTTGCTCATAAAAGCCAACTTTTCTAAGGAGTTGCCAGAAGTTTCACTTCTAAGCAGATTTTTTTTTTTAATTTAACCATTATGAATGCAACCTTTTTAAAAATGAGTCACCTCCTTCCCTGACATCTCAAAGAAAATGGGGGAGAGGCATTACCTTTGTTTGTAACTCGGGGTCATCACTGTGGATACCACTAACGTAATGCTACACACCCAAGAACAGGCAGGGTGTACACAGCGGGTCTGCCCTGCAGGTCTCCTCCGCTTCCTCCTCTGGCCCTTGCTGTGCAGTCCTTAGTGGTTCTTCCCGCACACCCCCCCCCCCCCCCCCCCCCCCCCGTCCCCATGTCGGCTACCAGCAGCCACTCCTCAGCCCCCTGGGTTAAACAGAGGTGGAGGGCGCTTGGAACAGAGTAGGGACATAAATGCAAAGGCCCAGGGACATAAATGCAAAGGCCCAGGACAACTCTCAAGGGATCAGCCCTGAGTTGAGGGACAACCTCGGGGCGGTGGGGGAGACCACCTCAAAGGATTTGGTTAACTTCTTGCCCATCAGCTGAGTTCCAGCCTAAAGATGTAGGCAAACATTTGCCTCCCGGCAGCCTCCACCTGGATCAGAAACAATTAGCAAAAGTGGCCTCAGACAAAGGCCAAGTCACTGATCAATGCCGGCAGCACCTGGGGCCGTTTCCAAAGGTCACGGGTAGAGTGACCTAACCCCACCCCCACCCCCCCCCGGCCACTCCTCCCCTCTCAGAGCAAGGGGACTGGGAGAACCCACCCCACTAACACCAGCAGGCAGAGACCGCCTCTCTCACAGATAAGGCCCTGGGTGGTGTGGGGAGACAGTCTCTACTGCTGTCTGCCCCAAAAAGCCTTCAGGCTCCTCCTCCCTACCCTCAGGGCTCTAGACAGGAGGACACTTGCTCTGTCCCCACCACGTCCCCATGGAGGTGCACACAGGGGCCAGGCGTGCTGGGGGCTCGCTGGCTGTTCTTTTCTGGTTAGCGTTGGCCTGCAAGAGCGCCGTGTTCGACATCAGCATGGAGCTTGTTTCTGCGAGCCTTACAAGCATTCCTCAATTCTCACATGACGGAGATTTTCACTCCTTTGAAATCCAACCTCCAAAGCCTCACCCTGGCCTGCATCACCCTGCCTCTCCCCACTGGTGACTGCCAGGAGCCTCCGGGGAAGGCCCTGCCCACGCGTTGCTTGGTAACACTAGGCTGCTTGCAAACCACGGATAATCAGCCAGCCTCAACCTTTTGAGAAAATCCTAAGGTTGAGTTTAGACCCTCCACTACCTAAAATATGAAGACCAACAAGCAGCAGAGAAGATCACAAAATGGGAAGCTGCTTCATTAAATCAACTATTACACTAGCACTCATCCCACCTAACTCAGGAACTACCTTTAACCACTGAAAACCCAAAACAGCCCCTGAAAGTGATTTTGAACTGTAACAGATCCTTCCTGGCTCCACCATACAAAAGCATTTCTCACGTCTCCAAAACAGCATTGTGTCAACAGGCGAATCTAGAAACACAAGGGTATCTGTGTTGGATTTCAGCCTCCTTTTACCGCCGGAGAAAATTCAAGGTTTACTTCTGGTTGAGCTCTAACACCGTGGGCTGCCTGAGCGTCCCGGCATCAGGACGCAGAGCTCCAGCACGTATTCTCTCAAAGACACAAAGTGAGAATGATCCCCACGGGTGCTGGTCACCGTGCTCGTCGAGGCCAGTGTCTCGTTTTCTGCTGGAAACCACCGAGATCCCGGCTGCGTCACAGCATGAAGCAGCAAGCGCCCTCCGGGAGCAGCCCAGCGCCCCTGCACACGGGAGGCGCCTGCTCCCAGCCAGGTCTGCGTCCACCCCAGACCGTCACTGTGCTACCCCGGGCCTGCTGCACACGCTGCGTATGGGAAAGCGCCCGCGCGCCCTCCTCCTTGCCCAGCAAGTGCACGCCACGAGAGACTCACAGACTCCATCTCTCGTAAGGGAGCCGGGGCACCTGCTGAGTAACAACAGAGAGAGCTCGGCCTCTGCCCAGATCATCCGAGCCCCATCTGAGAGCCCGGCCTTCCTGCTGGTCCGTCTCCAAGAGCTCATCTAGAACGGGGTCTTACCATGTGGGTGGCTGTTTACAAACTTCCGCAGTGGGGCAGCCACACCCGCATCCACTAAGGGGCGGTAAAGAGTAGAAGGTGGCTTTCTGAAGGGCTCCGGCTGGATCTGAACACACCGTGCTGCTACCGCGGCTGTCAGCGCCCGAGGCCCGTCCAGCGGCCAGGGGACACCCACACCCGAGCTCTGCCCAAATTGACAGTCCCGTCTGACTTCCTGTCGCCCAAGCCAAGTTCAAGATGCACGTGTCTGAGACCTGATGTCAGAGCTCTCAAGACAAGCCTTCCTGCCACTGGATGCGCGGTCAGCCGCGGAGACGGTCAGGCTCGCCAGTCATGGCATCACGGCTCTGTCCTTCGTGCGCTGCGGGACCCGCGCACACCGTGTAACGACCTGGCACTATGTGGCCTCTTTCCTAAGGTGCAGATAAAACTAATACTCGCCCCTCGTCTCAGCTGGCCAAAGGAATAAAAGTATTATCACATGTAGTTTTTTTTTTTTTTTTTAGGATTTTATTTATGTATTTATTTGACAGAGAGAGACACAGCAAGAAAGGGAACACAAGCAGGGGGAGCAGGAGAGGGAGAGGCAGGCTTCCCGCGGAGCAGGGAGCCCGATGCGGGGATCCCAGAACCCTGGGATCATGATCTGAGCCGAAGGCAGACACTTAACGTCTGAGTCACCCAAGCGCCCCCCTTGGCAGCAGTTTGAGAGTTTTCAAGTACTTATTATTACACTACTACTATTATTACACTACTACACTACTACCAGTACTGCTGTTGCCCCTGCCGCCGCCACCTCGGAGTATGAGCCCCTGCCAAAACTGCTACTAATAGTTCTATTACCATTGAGTATGAACTACTAATGTTGTTGCTGTTACTACAGAATATGAGCCTCTGCTGCTGCTAGTAACACTGCTACCGAGTAGGTCTCTACTGCCCCTGCTGCTAGCAGTAGTAGTGATACTACTAGTAACAGTACTGCCGCTACTGCTAGCAACACTACTACCGAGTAGGTCTCTACTGCCCCTGCTGCTAGCAGTAGTAGTGATACTACATAACAGTACTGCCACTGCTACCGCTACCGCTAGTAACACTACTACCGAGTAGGTCTCTACTGCCCCTGCTGCTAGCAGTAGTAGTACTACTAGTAACAGTACTGCCGCTGCTACCGCTAGTAACACTGCTACCGAGTAGGTCTCTACTGCCCCTGCTGCTAGCAGTAGTAGTGATACTACTAGTAACAGTACTGCCGCTGCTGCTACCGCTAGTAACACTGCTACCAAGTAGGTCTCTACTGCCCCTGCTGCTAGCAGTAGTAGTGATACTACTAGTAACAGTACTGCCGCTGCTACTGCTACCGAGTATGAGCCCTACTACTGTTGCTAGTACTAGCAATACCACTACTGAGGATGAGAAACCACCAGGGCCACTACCACCACCACACCTACCGCTGCTGCTGCTACTACTGGGTATGAGCTCCTACCACCACTGCTGCTACCAATACTAACGCTACTGAGCATGAGCCCCCACGTTTGCCACGTACTCCCCTCCCCAGTAACCGACATCCCCAAAGAGACCAGCGCTCTTACCAGTTGCACGCTCCTTTCGCCCCCAGTCCTGGCATCCCTAGATCCCCCAGTAGTAAGTATACCAGGGCTGGACAACGTGGTCATCAACGCTCCCTGTGCCAGAGTGGAGCCTGTCCTCTCAGGAAGCCCAGCTCCTGTGGCCTCAGAGCTCTGTGCCTACTCCTCCCAAGCCCAGCACAGACCTGCAGCTTATTCTGAGATGGGACCACCTGGGACTTAGAGACCCCACCCCACGTGGGCAACAGCCCACAACAGTGAGGGAAACCAGAAGCTCAGGCCAAACACAGCCACAAGGGCCAGCCTTTGAGATCTGCCATCTTCAGCTTCTTCAGCACTTGGTAGCAAAGAGAAAGGAGAGAACCAAAGGCCACAAAGGGAGGCCTGCTCCAGGATACGATCTAGCACCAGACTCCAAGGACACGGGTCCCTGCCCACGCCCAACCAGACACCGGACATGGGCCACAGGCATATGCCAAGGCTCCCGGGCTTCCCGACAAGCCGAATCCACGAGCACTCTGCTCTGTGAGGTCAGCAGCCATATCTCATCAGGAAATCCTGCACCCACCGGCCACAATTTTAAAACCCCAACTTGTCACCCTGTGTATTTCAAACTGACACTTATCGTGACCGCACAGGAACCCCATCACTGGGACATGAGTACATGGGTCAAAGCCAGGCTGGGACAGGCTCGGGGTTTCCTGTCCCCTCCCTCACCAACCCCCCGGTCAGTCCCACTGCTGTGTATCTCCACCCTGCCCGTCACAAGCCACAGCAGTATCTAGGGGCTGATTGGTGCTCCATATACTTGCCCCCACCCTCTGGCTAACCCACCTTCGTCATCCAGGGGAACTTCAATCTCCCAGGACCATCAGTCACCTGTTGGCTGACAGACTCTGGTTTTTTTCAGTTACACAGGGTGGGGATCACCTACCGACCCACTGCCCTTCCCTACAACAGAGCCTTTAACACAGGAGCTGCCCTTCCCACATACACAGCAACCAGCCCACCCATCTCACGCCCGACAAAACGAACTTATGACAACTCACCGCCCTTCTCCACCTAAAACCACCTCTTCACAGCAACCCCAACTCCTATGCCAACTACTCTCATACACTCACAGGGCCACCAGCGTCCCTAAGGCAGTACTAAGGTGCAGAGCCAGCCAGGTGGAGCTGCAGCATCCTTCCAGCAGGCCACAGCCCAGAACAGGTAGAGGCTCACTGGCTCTCACTGGCTGCGCCCGGGAGAACACGGTCTTACTGGACGATCTTGACTGAGGCCCATCGGGCTAATGGAGCTCACTGACCTCATGGCTTTCTGCCTTTGCTCTTCCATTCCACATCACTCCTAGAGTAGCTGCAATGTCACGCCACCAAAGCTCCACCTTCCAACCAGGAATCCACGCCAATAACCAGGGACAGGAAACCAGAATGGGTGGGGCACGAATCCTCCAGAATTCACGGAGCCAGAGCTCCTCCACAGAGGGGGTTTTGGCTCATAGTACGTGTCCTGCTGGAAAGGGGGCAGCCCAGAGAACCATGGGCTCTTGAGAGGTCTGGCCAGCTCCAGCCCAGACACAGGGCCCAGGGTTCTGATTCCCTGGAAGGGGGAAAGGCAATAAATCCTTCACGGGAAGACATTTATCAGACTTGGCTTGGTCAAGTTAGGTGTTATTTGCTGAAAACCTAAGTTATTCTGGGCTCTGACCCAAATTTATTTCCTCCAAATCAGAGGGCACATATTCCTTGAGGTTGTAGAGTCTTCTCTGGGTCAAGGATCACTCTTAGCATTTATAACATTTACTGAGCACCAACAGTATCCTAACAGGGCATAAAACTTCTCAGCACCATCCTCCTGCAATTCATGAGAAGAAAAACAGTAATCCCCCCGAGGTCCACTTACGAATGCGCCCATTCTGAAGATGAGTATAACTGCTGAACTACGTGCATCATGTTTCCTGGATGTGCTTTATCCTCAGACGTTAAATCACTTGCCTCTGTCCCCAGCAGTGCTGCCCACCTCAGTACCCACCCGCACATGCGGAAAAACAACACACCGCACATAAAAGCTTTTACCTCAATGAGCGTAAAAATTCCCAAAACTAAGTAGGATTTCCAGTAACACTTTATGATTGCTTTTGTTAAAGAAGGCTTCCGAGCGTCTTTCTCGGCTCTCAAAACTTCTTTATCCCAGTACCTGCAAGGAGAAAAACCAAGCACGGTGAGAAACAGCACGGCCAAGCACACTCAGAAGCACAGATGACTGCCCCCCCCGGGGGGGGAGGTGCTGCTTCCTCAGCTCTGGCCAATTGTTCACAGGGCCCCCGGGCGGAATCTGAAGCCCCAGAAAAAACATGCCTTGAGGGGAAAAGTTCCAGTCTCAGGAAACAAGTCTTGGCCAAGGATGGCTGGAATGAGAGCGCCGGGAGCGGGCCAGGAAGGCAGACAGGCGCACAGACAACCTCCTCCGGTGAGACCATCTCTGGGGACAGAGCTTGGCATCCAGAGCCTTTGCTGCTGGCAACCTCCACTCCCCAGAAGCACAGGAAACAGGTTTTCCCCCAGCCACCAAAGTAGGCTAAGCCCGGGGACAGCCTGAGGGGAGGGCAGCGCACAAATGAGGGAAGGAGGCTCCAGAGGGGCCTAGGGGAAGGCAAAACCCATGTGAAGTCCCAAACCATGAAGACACACACTTAGAAATTCTCACTCCTCCTTACCCTTCTCATTCCCGCCTGTGCCTTACCCTTGCAACTCTTCTCCCAGATGCCTCGAGCGATCTTCTGGAAGCACCGAATACATATCATCTTCTTCTAATCTCCGTTTGTGACCAATTTTAAACAAGGGGTTCAGCCACCTGTTTTCCAAGAGAAAAGGAAAGTAATACACATCCAAATTACACATCTGTCTAATTAGAATCCTACATTCATGGGTTTAAAAAAAAAAAAAAAGCCTAAAAGACAAAATACCATACGATTTCACTTATATATGGAATCTAAAAACACAATGAACAAACAAAAAGCGGAAACAGACCCATAAATACAGAGAACAAACTGATGTTGCCGGAGGGGAGGGGGAGGGGGCGTGCAAAAAGGGGGGTCGGGGGTGCAGGCTTCCAGTTACGGAACACGAGTAAGGCGCAGGGATGAAAGGCACAGAGTCGTGTGTGGTGACAGATGGCGGCCACACTTGGGGTGGACACAGCATAACCCACTGAGTCATCGAAGGGCAACACTGCACAGCTGAAACTAATGTGACCCTGTGGGACAACTATACTTCAATTTTTTGAAAGTCTACATTAGAGATATTGGGGGTAATAAATATGTGCTTACACACACACACACACACACACTCTCACACAGCTCTACCCACTGAGAGACCGCAGAAGCAGGGACATACCAGTAGTAAAAAGTATTCTAGGGCTCAGATCTTGGGGTTTTTTACCATACATTGTTACAAAAATTGTTTTTCTTATGAGGAGAACTTTTAAGAGCTAGTCTCTTAGCAACTTTCAAATATGCAATACAGAATTATTAACTATAGTCGCCATGCCTTCCATGACCTCCCCGGGACTTACTTATTTTATAACTAGAAGTTTGTACCATTCGGCCTCCTTCACCCAGATCTGGGTATTTTCATATCTTTCTTCCCTAAAAGGAACCAGGTCTCCTAGAGGAAATGTCTGATTTCAAGGTTGGGGTGGTTTATAAAAGCACCCGACAATTAGCTTTCCTAATTGTAATTTAAACGCCTGACATTAAGCTTCTGATTGCTGAGGCATCCACTTCAAAGACCTCCATCTCCAATGAAGACATTGCCAGCCACACCAGATAAAGAGCCAGGGGGTCCCTCTTCTTTTAGAACACTCAGGTTGACCTAGATAACTGACCATTTGACCACTGGCTTTTCCATTCCTGTGCTTTAATTCCCTCTAATGTTTTAAATTCACCAATAAAGAGTGAACTCACAAAACCCCAGGCACCCCACCCTCAACCTCTATAAAGGCAGAACCCCAGATCCAGATGTGTGCCCAGCCCCGCTCCTCCGCTTCCACCTGGCCATGAGGCCCCAGACATGCCCCAGGCATGCCATGCACCCTGCAGAACCCGTGAATAATAAACCCTCTCTTTTCTAAAGTTCCCTAAAAGCTGTTGCCGAGACGCGACTTGCAACCACAAGAATCACAAGGGCTGGTCTGGCCACAGCACTGGCTGCAAAAGCGAAATGCCTATGGGGCCGCATACGGAGTCCGGCCCGGGCGAGCAGAGTCCACGTCATTCCTAGCAACGGCACCTCTTCCATAGGCTGACACCAACCCAGAACAGGCAGAGAAAAGTACAAGATGGGCCTGGAACGTCTCACTCCATACAATAAGGAGGCGCTCAAGGAATCACGAGGATGTGCCCAAAGGCCAGAGGAGACAAGGGCTCTCACCAGACGAATCTGGGATACTTCCAGCACCAAATAAATAGCCATGAGTCACACCATTAAGTACCAGAAGAATCCACGAATCCTTACTGCCACATAAACGGGAGAGAAGGAAAATTCTGAAATGCAAACAAATACGGAAGGAACCATGGAGTTAGGGAATGACCGATGAAGTTAAAACTCATGGTGAAAAGTGTGATGTGGAGCACAGTATTTATATAATTTCAAATGAGCTCTACAAGTTACTAATTATGGAAAGAAAACAACTGTACAGAAGATCTAAAGAGCCCTATACAGATCCATTATACGTTACGTAAATGACAATAATTAACGCAGAGCCAGCCTAACCATGAACACCATTTCACTGATTTTGCCAGTAAGGACATTTCAGAGGCCAGACAACAACCTGGGAAAGTAGAGATCCTATTTCTCTTATTGACAGCTTTATCCCTAGCACAATACTGGGTACAGAAGAGCAGCTCAAGAATTTTTTTGTTATTGTATAAATGAATTCTGTGAATCACAAAGGAAGCAAAGAGAGAAACTGAGCTTCAGATTTTGCTAATCCTGGTAGCTTGGTACCTCTAAAGAACCCCAGTCCTGGAGGTGGAAGGCTGGGCTCTAGTCCCAGCAATAGTACTGGGGACCCCACGGTCCCGGACCGCTCCCCGCTCCAAGTTCAGCACCTCTATGACTGTTTGCCGGTCTTCCAATATCTCTCCGTCTCAATTTCCTTCCCAGACAAAAGCATAAATCCGTGTGAGCTTTACCACCAGACAGGTTTGAACCGTACGGGGCCACCCTTATTGTGCAGGTATCCCTTTGGAAAATGCAGAGGCAATTAGCAAAGCAGCTTACCCAGATGAGGACACCCTGCCCTGAAAATTCTGTTTGCAGAGGAAAAGATGCTCATCACTAGAGAAAAGGAAATCAAACCACAGTGAGACAAAACCTCACACATATCAGCATGGCAACCATCAAAAAAATAAATACATAAGTTCGGCAAGAATGTGGGGAAATTGGAGCCCTTGCATGCAGCCGTTGGGAAATGTAAAATGGTGCCGTCGCAAAGGAAAAATATTATGATTCCACTTACTTGAGGTGCTTAGAGTAGTCTAATACAGAGAGCAAGCAGAACTGTGGTTGCCAGGGGCCAGGAGGAGAGGGGAAATGGGGATCCGTGCTTAATGAAACACTAATGCAAGATAATGAAAAGGGTCCTGGAGATTGGTTGCTTAACAATGTGAGTGAGCTTACCACCCCTAAACCGTATATTTATAAATGGTTAAGATGGTAAACTTTATGTTATCTGTATTTTACCACAATTTTTTAAAAGTTAGTGAGAAAAAAATTCTGCTGGATGTGTCATAATTCTCCAGACTGTGCCAACTTTCTGGTTTGTTTGTATGACCTTGAACTAGCCATATGACCTCTCAGTATTGACCTCTGGCAAATGGGGAGAACACCTCCCGAGGCTGCTGAGGGGAGCAGCTGGGGTTGCTTTGAACACTACAAAGACCCACCAAATACCAGCCTTGACGGTGACATAGCTCTTAAGTAATCACATTCGAGACCCCTTAAAAAGGCTCTAATAAATAACTTAGATGAAGTTACTCAATTAAGCAAACTTTTTTTACCCCAGATCTTGATTTAAAGACCTCCCAATCCCCTTCAGTGCCCAAATCCCAAAAAGCCAGGCTGAGCCCCACAAACACCAACAAGGGCCAAAGGTTTTCTTTTCCATCTGATGGTGAGCCTACTTTGTGCCACCAGCTAAGTAAGGAATTGGACGTGGAGACCTGAGCCAACAGACCTCTGACTTCCAATGTATCCCTGGGGACATTTAGTCAACAATTCCAAACCACTGCAGCCATCTTGCAACCCAGTTCTGCCCCAACAGTCCTTCCCTCCTCAGCTTACTCTCTCCTTCTTACCTCCTGCACAGCACTAAAGACAGCAGCGGGATTTCCTCCAGTCCACCAGACTTATCAACCCCTCAGGACAACGCGACCCCCATACCACTTGCAATCTCCATGACCAAACGCAGAGCCTGGTACATCATGATGCCTGGGCACAGATATCACAGGAATCCATCCAGTGCAAGGTCAGAACACCCACCCTGCAGGTGAGCTATCCTCAAAATGGGTCATTACCCCAGCTCCCTCTGCTCCCTCCTCCCCCCTCCAAGCTGTGGACCCTGCAGAGGCAGAGGCTTCTGACCTCGACTTTGGAGCTTCCAGGGCTCACGGCTGGACTTCCTGTCTTCCTCCTCTCCTACCAGCTAATCCAACACCTCTTCTTCATCGTGTCCTCATCCCCACCCATCTCCCCGCACCAACACCAACACCTAGACTCTACAATCATCATGCATGGATTACTGTCCTAATCCCCTTCTATAAAAAAAAATTTTGCCTACAATTCAGTACCAGTGAGAAGAATCACGAGTAAGCTACTACCCCAAGACTGTGAAGGGATTAAAGCACCGCTGGCTGGAACTAGCAAGGAGGAGACAAGCAGCAGGATCTAGTCACTACAACCAGCACGGCCCCCGCTAGGCCCAGGATTCAGTCATCACCAAGATCCCCTTCTGAGCCCGAGAGTGCCTGGTACTGCCTCTGCTCTGAACGTCTGGTCATTAGTGCCTGTTCAAATGCTTTCTTCCAAACTGCTGAAGGACACTTTATCCCCATAAAGGAAGCTCTTCCTTCCAAGCTGCCGCCTACAGTCTGACCCCTGTCCCCAACCCTCCCTCCCAGCCCTCCATGAAGCTCTCTGGAACTGGCTCCCATGAGTGACAAACTCCCCTGTGCCCTACGCTCTGTGCTCTCAGCAGAGCCCTGGCTGGCCCCTGGGGACACAACCTTCTTGCAGCCTCGAGGTGGCCCTTCAGTTTCCCAATTCTGTTTTCTAGCCCCATGCCCTGCCTGTGCGTCCTAGCTGTCTACACCCCCGGCAGCTCCAAAAGCCATGCACCTGCTATCACTGCTGCATCTAAAACATTCTCTGTCGGGGCCCCTGGGTGGCTCAGATGGCTAAGCGTCTGCCTTCGGTCAGGTCATGACCTCAGGGTCCTAGGATCGAGTCCCGCATCGGGCTCCTTGCTTAGCAAGGAGCCTGCTTCTCCCTCTGCCTGCCACTCCCCCGCTTGTACTCTCCCTCTCTCTCTCTCTGGCAAATAAATAAATAAAATCTTTAAAAAAATAAAATAAAAATAAATAAATAAAACGTTCTCTGTCACTGCCTATCATTCTTCGGGGACTTTAGCGGATCAGGCTTCCCCCTGACCCCCCAACTCCCTGCATCATTCTAAGTGATCTCCACACCCAACACAAAGGGCACCCCAAACCCCAGCTGCTCACATTCATCTCTTCTTCTGGAACATTCCTGCCTTTCACTCTTCTGAGGAACACATCAAGGATGGGCTTTTGAACCTCCGCAACGCTCACCGATGGCTGTGAGCCTCTTACTCTGCAAGCCACTGACTAGAGTGCAGCCTTGTGCTTTCTCCAGGGGACAGCTGTCCATCCCCGGCCTTCCAATACCATCCAGCTGCTGACAGCCAGGCCTCTCCCACCAAACGCCAGATTCCTATGGTGAAGTGCATACTTGTCACCTCCTCTCAGATGCCAAGAGGCAGCCCCCTTAACCTCCACAATGGAGCTCCTGATTTCCCTGCCAAAACTATTCTTCCCCCGCTCTGTAAATGTCAACCTCAAAGAGCCCACCGCTCAGACCAGAAACCCAGTCGTCACCGGAAGCCTCCTTTCCCCTCAGCCAACGCATCAACTCGGCCCACAGCTGACCTCCTGACCCCATCCACCTGTTGGAGCCTCTGCTTCCCCCACCAGGTCCCCGTGCTACAACAGCCCGCTAACTGGCCTGCCTGCTCGCACTCTTGGTTTCCCGGTCTTTCTACAGAAAAGTCAGAATGACTTCGTAAAAACACAAGGCCATGCCGTTCTCCTGCATGGGGTCCCTCCCAGCTCACAAGCCCCATCTCCAGCCCAGTCCCCCTCGCCCAGTGTTCCAGCATGCCTGCTTGCTGGGGTTCCAAGTTCCTGTTGGCTGGTCCCTTTGCTGAGAACAAATGCTCTTCCCCATTTTCACCCACGATGGCACCTTCTCTCCTCCAGTTCCCAAACTCACGGTCACCTCCACGGCAAGGCCTAGGCTACCTGCTCTTAAAAAACCAAACACACCTGATTCTCTAATTTATTTCCCTCTTCTTTATTTACCCCTTTACTACAATCTATTTGTTGAGAGAAAAAAATTCACTTATTTTGTCTCTCTCCCCTTTAGGACAAGAGCTCCATGAGGGCAGGACACAGTCTTTCTGTGGTGTTCCCTGTGCCTGGCACGCAGTGGGTCATTCTGAGTAAGTGAATGCACGGCTCTCCCCTGGGTGAGAAGCAGGGGCAGAGGACACCCAGACAACCCTCCTTAAGTTCTTATATGAACGGGGAATGTGCAGGTCAGCTGAGGTCAGTAAATCATTCAACAAATGCCCTAGCCCCAATTAAATAAGTCATTTATTGTTAAAAGGATGTATTTTAAAGCACTTCTGGCTGTTGCTAATTATTAGTCATTGGGTTAATTTTCCCTGGAGATTCTGCCAACCTGTCACTGGAGGCTCGTAAGGTCCAGCCTGGGGACTCCATCAGGGCAGAGCTTGGGGGGACAAGGAGTAGAGGGAGGCAGGGTACTCAGGGTCAAGGAGACCAAGCGCAGGGCCTGGGGTGAGTGACAAATGAGAGGCACACGGATCTCACAGTAAGACCCACACTAGCTCATTTGAACCCCCTTCCCCTAAAAGCAGGAGTTCTTAAGCTCGGCACTCCTGACACTTGGGGCTGGGTGCTTTTTCGGTGCAGGGGCTGTCCTGTGTATTACAGAACAGCTAGCAGCATCCCCGGACTCCATCCTCAAGATGCCAGTAGCATCTCCCCTCCCCAAGTTGCAACAACCAAAAATGTCTCCCGACACTGCCAGATGCCAAAATGCCCCGGGCCAGAACCACTGTCCTGAGCCTTTTCTCTTTCTGGAAAAGCCATAAAACTTTACTTCAAATGTTCCCAGAGAGTCACCACAGGGCATTGGCAGCAGTCCCTTAGCCACCAAAACAAGGATAATGGTACAAACCCATATCTATATTCATCGGTCCAATTCCCCTCCAGGGGCTCACGGTCCAGGTCCAGTGAGTGAGGGATTTATGTTGAAGAATTACAGTATGACATGACAAGGGTGATCGTGAGCCCTACAGAAGATCAATTTCTTGGCTTTTTTCAGGTCACTCACCAGTGACCGATCTCCTGTACAGCATAGATTCTCAAAGTGGGATCCCCAGACCAGCAGCATCAGCGTCCTTGCTGAAAATGCAGACAGACCTTGAGGCCCCACCGCAGACCTCTGACTCAGAAACTCTGGAGTGGGGCCAGCACTCTGTACCTTACTGACTCTCCCAGGTGATGCAGACGCAGGCTCAAGTTGGAGACTGTGCCATACAGTATGCTTGGCATGACCATCGGGAGGCTCTCGTCTGGGACTTACACCAAGAGTCCCAACCCTGGCTAAATATCAAAATCCCAATCTCAACCTGGAGAGTTTTGAAACCAAGACTAACAGATGGCAAAGCCCCATGCAATGACTGAATAAGAGTAAGCCAAGATAGAACCCAACTGGTTGGCCTTTTCTAAAGGCCCCCCAAGCCCTGCCAATTCTGGTCATTGGCCAGGTCCAGGAACCATTTGCACCATGAAAAGTGGAAAGCATATACACCTGGGAACCCTCAAAGGAGGTTTGGGAGGGTTACCAGGAAGAGACAAAGCTTTTGAGTAAAATTCAGGAGAATCATTTGGAGCCCACTGAGGAGACAAGGCAAGAAAGAAGAATTTTTCAGAAAAACAAAACCAGACATGCAAAGACATACTGCCTAGGAACAGCAGGTTCAAAACTGCATGGGGTTTGGTGTGGTAATGGGGTAACCAAAGGTCTTATATTCCAAATGAACTTTATCCTTTATCCTATAAAAGGGAAATAGCACAAGTTTTCAACCCACTTTGTAGATGATGGACTTTGGAAGGTAATGAAACCAGTCAGGAATGAGATTTCAAAGAAACATTAAGAAAGGACAATAAGGGGTGCCTGGGTGGTTCAGTCAGTTAAGCATCTACCTTCAACTCAGGTCATGATCCCAGGGTCCTGAGCAGGGAGCCTGCTTCTCCCTCTTCCTCTGCCTGCCGCTCCCCCTGCTTGTGTGTGCTCTCTCTGACAAATAAATAAAATAAAACCTTTTAATAAGAAGGAAGGAAGGAAGGAGGAAGGAAGGAAAGAAAGGCCACGTTCCTTCGTGGAAGGAAACTAGATCCAATTTACTCTCCCAGCCTTATTCCCCTCTAGTTAAAACAAATCTCACCTCCCTTTGCTTGGTCCTAACTCTGGGACTGCCACTCCACCATAAAGACAAGTCACATGATCAAAAATCAGAGTTTAAAATTCAATACCCTATTACTAATTTACTCTATCAAAACAAGAACATTGCAACTCAAACCATCCTTTAAAAAAACTTTAATATCCCTATTTAATATCAACTGAAGCATCTATCAAATTTATTCTTAAATTCCTTAAATTGGCATAGCAGTAATATATATTTTAAAATTCTGTATTTTATTTACTAAATATCTAAAAAACTACATCCACAAGGAACTCTGCTTGCCATCAAAATACACTAAATTCATTCTCATTAAAATAAGATACTAAGGGGCTAAGGGGCGCCTGGGTGGCTCAGTCATTAAGCATCTGCCTTCGGCTCAGGTTATGGTCCCAGGGTCCCGGGATCAAGCCCCGCATCGGGCTCCCCGCTCTGCGGGAAGCCTGCTTCTCCCTCCCCCACTCCCCCTGCTTGTGTTCCTTCTCTCACTGTGTCTCTCTCTGTCAAATACATAAATAAAATCTTTAAAAAATAAAATAAGATACTAAAAAGGGATAGCTCATCACATACTAATAACAGCTATCGAAGGGGTGGGAGGGGAGCAAAGATAAAGAAAAGTAATAAAATTTATATACAGATAGTTTTACAAAAGTAGAAAGTCCAACTCAAAGGTACTAAGGGCAAGTGGTAATATGTGTAATCAATAGACCAAAATCAACTGCTTTACTGTATTCTAACGATACTGTGGAGGGGGGTGGCTTCTGATGATAAATTACTTAAGATATTAACTTCAAAGAATAAGTGGCAAAAAGTCTTTAGAAATTAGTAATTAACTTTAAAGTGGAGAAACCTGGTAGACACCATCTTAACCAAGTGATAAAAGTTACCACCACCAGTAATGAGACAAGTGGACATCATGTGCATAGGATTGCACTGAACGTTTACTTCTAGGTGTTCCTACTATGAAGAAACATCAGACAAACATGAATTGAAGAACATTCTACAGAGTAATAATCTACATGTTCTTCAGAAATACCGACAACATGAGAGATTGCATAAGGTATTCCATACTGAAAGACGCTGAAGAGATATGAAAACTAAATACAACATGTTATCCTGGGCCTAAAATGGGTAATGTAAGCAAACTGATTATGCAGTCGGAGAATTAGATGGTAGTAATGTATCAACTTTAATTTCTGAGTTTTGATCGGAATACCCTGGTAACGCAAGAAAGTATCCTTATTTTCAGGAAATCCATGCTAAAATGTTCAGAGAGTAACGGAGCATCATGCCTACAATCTACTTTCAAATAGGTCAGATAAAAAGGAATAATATGATAGAATGGCAACTATGCTAGATTCTAATGTTAGGGAACATGGATGAAGGGTATATGAGTTCTGTACCACTCCTGCAACTTTTCTGTCAAGTTAAAATTATTTCAAAGTAAAAAGTTAAAAAAAAAAAAAAAAAAGCAGTGGGGGCGCCTGGTTGGCTCAGTCGGCTAAGCATCAGACTCTTGATTTCGGCTCAGGTAGTGATCTCAGGGTCCTGGGATCCAGCTCCACCTCAGCCTCCTGGGATCAAGCCCGTGTCAGGCTCTGAGCTCAGCGCAGAGTCTGCTGGTCCTTCTCCCTCTGCTCCTACACACACACACACACACACACGCACGCACTCTCTCTCTCTCTCAAATACATAAATAAGATCTTATAAAAAAAAAAGTACCAGATTTAAAAACATTTGAAAGACAATCATCAAAACTCTATGGCCCACAGCAGTGCCCGGGTGGGGCAGCTGGTCAAGCATATCTGACTCTTGGTTTTGGCTCAAGTCGTGATCTCAGGGTCATGAGATCGAGCCCCGTGTTGGACTCTGTGCTCAGCTCAGTGTGGGGTCTACTTGGTATTCTCTCTCCCTCTCCCACTCATCCCGCTCTCTTTCTCTTTCTCTAAAATAAATAAATTTTTAAAAAATAAATAAATAAAACTCTATGGCCCACAACTAACTTCATATTCATCAGTGAATAGCTGAAAGCTTTACCTCTAAGATCAGGAACAAGACAAGGATGCCCACTCTCATGACTCATATTCAACATAGTAGTATTGGAAGTCCTACCCAGAGCAATTAGGCAAGAAAAAGAAATAAAAGGCATCCACAATGGAAAGGAAGAAGTAAAACCTTCACTATTTGCAGATGACATGACACTATATATATAGAAAACCCTAAAGACTCCACCAAAATGTTAGAATAAATGAATTCAGTAAAGTTTCAGGATACAAAATCAATATACACAAATCTGCTGTTTCTATACATTAACAACAAAATAGGAGAAAGAAATTAAGAAAACAATCCCATTTACAATTTCATCAAAAAGAATAGAATATCGAGGAAAAAATTTAACCAAGGAGGTGAAAGACCTGCACTCTGAAAACTGTAAGACACTGTTGAGTGAAGACATGAATAAGCAGAAGGATGCTTTGTGTTCATGAATTAAAAGAATCTTGTTAAAACATCCATACCACAAAAGCAATCTACAGATTTAATGCAATCCCTATCAAAATTCCAATGCCATTTTCTACAGAAATAGAATAATTATAAAATCTGTACAGAACCACAAAAGACCCCAAATAGGGGCACCTGGGTGGCTCTGTTGGTTAAGCATCTGCCTTTGGCTCAGGACATGATCCCGGGGTTCTGGGATCAAGCCCCGCATCGGGCTCCCTGCTCAGTGGGGAGCCTGCTTCTCCCTCTCCCTCTGCCACTGCTTGTGTGAGCATGCTCTCTGTCAAATAAATAAATAAAATCTTTTTAAATAAATAGTAAATAAATTAAAAAAAAAAAGACCCCAAAATAGCCAAAGCAGTCTTGATAAAGAAGAACAAAATTGGTGGCATCACTCTCCCGAATTTCAAAATGTATTACAAAGCTATAGTAATCAAAACAGTATGGTATTGGCATAAAAACAGACACATTGATCAATGGAACAGAAAAGAGAGCCCAGAAATAAACCCACACATATAAGGTCAATTAATTTATGACAAAGGAGACAATAATATACAATGGGGAGAGGACTGTCTCTTCAATAAATGGCATTGGGAAACTGGACAGCCATGTGCAAAAGAATGAAATTGGACCACTATCTTACACCATATGCAAAAATGCACTCAAAATGGATTAAAGACTTGACTTTAGACCTGAAACTATAAAACTCCTAGAAGAAAACAAAGGCAATAAGATCCTTGACGTTGGTGTTGGCATATTTTGGAGTTGACACCAAAAGCAAAAGCAACAAAAGCCAAAACAAACAAGTGGGACTCTATCAAGCTCCCCTTTGCTCCCTTCTTGTGCAAAAATATGGATGGATGGACCTAGAAGGTATTATGCTAAATGAATTAAGTCAGACAAAGATACGCACTGTATGATTTCACTTATATGTGGAATCTAAAACACAAACAGACAAAACAAAACAGACTCAGCTATGGAAAACAATCCGGTTTTTGCCAGAGTGGAAGGGGGTGAGGGGATGGGCAAAACAGGGTAAGGGGATAAAAGTTATAAAATACAACACAGGGATACAAGGTATAGCGTAGGAGACATATTAATAACATGTAACAACTGTGACAGATGGTAGCTAGATTTATCTTGGTCACTTGGATAAACCTTAGTCACTTGGATCACTTCCTAATGTATATAAATATTGAATCACTATGTTGTATACCTGAAACTAATAATATTGTATGTCAACTACACGTCAATAAAGAAAAAACTAAAAAGCTTCTGCACAGCAAAGGAAATCATCAATGAAATGAAAAGGCAACCTACTGATTAAGAGAAAATAATTGCAAATCATCTATCTGATAAAGGGTTAACATCCAAAATACATAAAGAACTCCTACAACTCAACAGGAAAAAAACAATCTGATTAAAAAATGAGCAGAGGATCTGAATAGACATCTTTCTATTGAAGACATACAGATGGTCAATAAGTACACGAAAAGATGCTCAACATCATTAATCTTCAGGGAAATGCAAATCAAAACCACAATGAGGTATGGCCTCACGCCTGTTAACACAGCTATTATCAAAAAGACAAGAAATTACAAGTGCTGGAGAGCATGTGAAGAAAGGGGAACCCTCATCCACAGCTGGTAGAGAGGTAAATTGATAGAGCCACTATAGAAAAAGAGGATCCTCAAGAAATCAAAAATAGAATTACCACATGGTCCAGCAATCCCACTTCTGGGTATGTATTCAAAGGAAATGAAATCATTATCTCAGAGATATCCGTACTCCCTTGTTCACCGCAGTATTCACAAAAAACGTGTGTGTGTGTGTGTGGTACATATATACACACACACGATGAAATATTATCCGACCTTTGAAAAAGGAAACCCTGTTATTTGTGACAACATGGATGAATGTGGAGGGCGTTAGGCTACAAGAAGGAAGTCAGGGGATGCCTGGGTGGCTCAGTCGGTTAAGCCTTCGGCTCAGGTCATGATCCCAGGGTCCTGGGATCCAGCCCCGCATCGGGCTCCTTGCTGAGCAGGGAGCCTGCTTCTCCCTCTCCACTCCCCCCGCTTGTGCTCTTTCTCTCTCTCGCTCTCTTTTTTTTTTTAATTTTTTATTGTTATGTTAATCACCATACATTACATCATTAGTTTTTGATGTAGTGTTCCATGATTCATTGTCTGTGCATAACACCCAGTGCTCCATGCAGAACGTGCCCTCCTCAACACCCATCACCAGGCTAACCCATTCTCCCACCCCCCTCCCCTCTAGAACCCTCAGTTTGTTTTTCAGAGTCCATCGTCTCTTATGGTCCGTCTCTCGCTCTCTTTCTGACAAATAAAATCTTTAAAAAAAAAAATATGTCAGAGACAGACAGACAAATATCACATGGTATTACTAGTATGTGGAATCTTAAACAAAATGTCGAAGTCATCTAAATGAAATAGAGAAGAGTGGTTGCCAGGGGCAGGAGGGAGGGGTGAAGGGGGAGGAAGGAGAGACTAGTAAAAAGGATATATACTTTCAGCTATGAAATGACTAAGGGCTGGGGCTCTAATGTGTAATATGGTGACTATAGTTGATAACACTGTACCATATCATTGAAATTGGCTAGGAGAGAACTCAAATGTTCTCACCAAAAAAAGGGGGGGGGGATATGAGGTGATGATGGAGGTGTTAATTAAACTAGATGGTGGAGGAATCCTCTTACAATGTATACATATACCAAAGCATCACACTGTACTCTTTAAATACCTTACCGTTTTGTCAATTATGCCTCAAAACTGGGCTAAAAAAAAAAAGACTTTGGCTGGCATTGTCCCCCCTTCCTGGACTTTGTCCTGGTTCCTCTAAATCCCTGGAATTTTACAAGTAACAAGAGTGTGGGCCCCGATGGTTTATGCTAACCAGAGTGACTCATGGTGGCCCCAAGTGAGTTTACGCTAACAGACGATGCAGGATGGGAGTTCCAAAGACAAACCATATGACTGATCAGAGCGTTAGGCCTTTAAGTGATAGGGCACCAGCCCAACCTCTGTGGCAGGAGGCTGGAGACTGAAATCAATCGCATCATCAGTGATTCCACTGATGATGCCTACATAAGAAAATCACAGTAGTGGGCGCCTGGGTGGCTCAGCCTTTGGGCGTCTGCCTTCGGCTCGGGTCACAATCCCAGGGTCCTGGGATCGAGTCCCGCATCGGGCTCCCTGCTCGGCAGGGAGTCTGCTTCTCCCTCTGCCTGCCGCTCCCCCTGCTTGTGCTCTGTGTCAAATAAATAAATATTTAAAAAAAAAAGAAAATCACAATAGAAACTCTGGACGCCAAAGCTTGGGGGAACTTTCCTGGTTGGCAATACTCTTGAGTATTGTCACACACTGATGTGCCAGGAGGGTGATACATCGTAACTCCACAGGATAAGACAAGGCAGCTTCCAGCTTGGGACCCCCCCAGACCTCACCACCCTCCCTTTGGTTCCAATTTATATCTGTTGGTTATAATAAATCTGTAATTTGTAAAGACAGCACTTTCCTGAGTTGTAGGTGTTGTTCTGGCGAATTACTGAACCTAAGTGGCTTGTGGGAACCCCTGACTTTGTAGCCAGTTGGGTCAGAAATGAGGGTGGCCTGGGGACCCCCAAACTTGCAACTGCTGTCTGAAGAGAGGGCAGTCTTATGGAGGGCTGCACCCTTCACCTGTGAGGTTTGGATGAACTCCAGGTAGTTGGGGCCAGAACTCCGTGCAGGGGGAGCTCTCGCTAAAGCTCCAGGCCAGGTGCTCACATCTCAAGACACCACGTCCTTAGCTTGGCCTTGAGAGGTCAGCTCACCACTGCCTGCCCTGCTCTGACCACCCCTTTCCCCCATGGCCTCCCTGTCCTCACCTAAGTTAATACAAAACGACAGTCCCAGACCTGGCACCCACCAGCCTCTCACGGTCACTACAAACACTTCGGCCAACACTGAATCAAAAGACTAGAAAGGTCTTTTTTTTTTTTTTAAAGATTTTATTTATTTATTTGAGAGAGTGAGAATGAGAGAGAGAGAGAGCATATGAGAAGGAGGAGGGTCAGAGGGAGAAGCAGACTCCCTGCTGAGCAGGAAGCCCCATGCGGGACTCGATCCCGGGACTCCAGGATCATGACCTGAGCTGAAGGCAGTCGCCTAACCAACTGAGCCACCCAGGCGCCCCTAAAAGACTAGAAAGGTCTTAAAAGCTCTCTCCCCTTGCCTTATGACCACATGCTCTAAATCTAGGACAGAGTTCTCATGTAAGCTGTGATGAAATCACCTGAGAAGCTCATTAACAATAAACCCAGACCCCCCTCACTGGGGTTCTGTTTCCGAAGATCTGAGGCAGAGACCGAGAATCTGCACCGAGAGGATCTCCTCATGGGTTTGGTCTGGAGTTGCATGGAGAATGAATTACGCTTCCACACTTGACAGTCACACGAAGGTGGATGGTAAATGATTCTTCGATCATAGGGGGTTAGAGAACACTCCCTGCAAATCTGGTACGGCCTATGAACCCCAGAGAGAAAACTTGGCCCTAAGATGTCAAGGTCAGTTAAATAATTGAACTAGGACCAAGTAAATCATGAATCCCAGGCTTCAGGGTACCTGGTCTGAGGAAACCTGGAAAGGACATATCCAAGAGCCCTTCCTCCCCAGAGAACTAGCTGTGGTGGATGCCTGGGGAAAGAGCAGGAAGCAGGGATTTCAGACATTGCCCAGCAGACCAGCTACCGAATGAGGACATACGGGCCCCAGCCCCCGCTGTCCCCGCATGACCCCCAGCCATGTCTCTGGGGATCACTGGCTCAGAAGTGGAACAGGGAGAAGGCTCCTAACAGCTGTGGGACGTGACAGCAGCGACACATGTGGGGAACAGGGCCTCTTGGTAGAGGGAAGGGGAGCACCTGGGCTTCACCAGGCCACCATGAAGAAAGCAGGATTCAAGTCAGGGGCACCTGGGTCCTCCCTCACTGGTTAAGGGGCTCGCTCGAGAAAACAGCCAACATGCTCAGGAAACCCAATAGTAAATCATGCTGGGAGACCATCAGCCTCGCTGGGAATCATAATTATGACAATTTGAAGGTACTACGCCAGACCTAATTTATATACATATGTGTACATATATAAATTGTGTGTGTGTGTGTATATATATATATATATATATATATATAAATAAAAGGGGTTTTTTTTCATTCCAATATTAGCTAGGCTATGAGTTAACCGACACATTTACAAGATTGTAAGACTCAAAACTGATCCAGTTTTTCTCTAGAACAACTCAGGAAGGGGCACCTGGGTGGCTCAGTCAGTTAAGCGTCCAACTCTTGGTTTCAGCTGAGGTCATGATCTCCGGGTCGTGGGGTCGGGCTCCACACTCAGCGTGGAATCTGCTTGAGATTCTCTCCCTCTGCCCCTCCCACCATTCGCGTACATGCATGTGGGGTGTCTCAAATAAAATAATAAAATCTAAAAAAAGAAAAACCAACAACTCAGAAATACATAATTAAACCTACAAAGCCAGAGTATCCTTTGCCTCGAAAATTTACCTTTTTAGAAACTTACTCCACAGAACCAAGCTTTAAATCTTGTAAGAGAAGGTCGTCAAAAAAAAAAAAAAAAAAAAGAGGTGGGGGGGGCCACCATTTTCTCTTCCCAATGCCAAGGCTGGTGCCTGGGGCAGAGAAGGTGCTGGTTATGTATTTTTGAGAAGAATGATTATATGGTTCAGAATTAAAGAATCCAAAGAATTTGATGATTATATTCAAAATCCTACTTTAAAAAGTATCCAAATTGCAAATGCCCAAAAACGGATAAATGGCTAAAATACATGAACATGATGGAACATCTTAGAGCTATTTTAAAAGACAAACATAGGACCTGTGTTACTAAAGAGGTGTGTTTATATTAAACACAGCATTTTAGGGTGCCTGGGTGGCTCAGCAGTTTAAGCGTCTGCCTTCGGCTCAGGTCATGATCCCAGGGTCCTGAGATCCAGCCCCACATTGGGCTCCCTGCTCAGCAGGGAGCCTGCTTCTTCCTCTCCCTCTGCCTGCCACTTCCCCTGCTTGTGTTCTCTCTCTCTCTCTCTCTCTGTCAAATAAATAAAATATTTTAAAAAATAAACACTGCATTTTAAAAACAGATTGTGAAACCACTGGAATATGCACACATTAAAAATATGACAAAGCAGGGATGTCTGGCTGACTCAGCTGGTAGACCATGGAACACTGATCTTGGGATTGTGAGTTCGAGCCCCACACTGGTTATAGAGTTTACTTTTTTTTTTTAAGATTTAATTTTATTTATTCGTCAGAGAGAGAGCGCCCGCGTACAAGCAACGGGGGCATCAGGCAGAGGGAGAAGCAGGCTCCCCGCTGAGCAAGGAGCCCGATGCGGGACTCGATCCCAGAACCCTGGGATCATGACCTGAGCCAAAGGCAGACACTTAACCAACTGAGCCCCCCAGGCGCCCCAGAAGCTGGCAAAATCTTATTCTAGAACTTGGGTGGTAGTTACAAGGGGGGTAACCTTATAACAATCCTCTAATCTATGTCTTTATTTTGTATAATATTCTGTGCCTGTTTTATAAAATAAGGGTTAAAAACTGTGGTGTTAAGTGAGAAGTATAATGGACAAGTGTAAGTTATATATAATCATATATTGACCATTTCCTAGAAATACTTGTGAAAAGCACATAACAAATGTATACAGTGACCTAATAACAAAAGTAGATTTTGCTACCCTCCCTTAAGGGGGGGAAATATCTGCATTAGGCTGCTAGGACTGCTGTAACAAAATACCCCAGACAAGATGGTTTAAATAACAGAAATTTACTTTCTCACAGTTCTGGAGGCTAGAGGTCCAAGATCAAGGTGTTGGTAGGGTTAGTTTCCTCCGAGGCCTCTCTCCTCAGCTTGCCGAGGGCCACCTCCTGTGTCCTCACATGCCTTTTCCTCTGTAAGCACACCCCCCTGGTCTATCTACGTGTGTGCAAATTTTCTCTTCTCCTAAGGACACCCGTCAGACTGGATTAGGGCCCATCCTCATGTCTTCATTTCAATCACCTCTTTAAAAGCCGTAACTCCAAATACAGCAGGTACTGAGCAATGGGGTTCCAATGAGTTTTGGAGACACACAATTCAGCCCATAACACTATTGTTCACCCTCAGACTTAACCAAAAAAAAAAAAAAACAAATGGACACCAACATGCAGGACTAGGAAGAACAGAGTTGAGGCAAGACTGGCCATGAGCTAAAAACTGCCGACACTCCTAGATGGGTATGCAGGGCTCATTATTACTGCTCCCTCTATCACTGGTCATTACCCATCATAAAAGGGAAGGAGGGATAGAAGAGGGAGGAATAGAAACAGGAGGAAAACCCACATCTGTGTAGGTTTTAGAGGTTGGGTATTTTCTCCATAAAAGTGAGTCATCCAACAATTAAATAGGTGTCATTTATGGTTAAGAACAAAATTTTTTTTTCTCTAATCAGCAGTAAATATACTTTTTAAAAAATTTAATTAGGGGTGGCTGAGTCAGTTCAGCATCGGAGTCTTGGTTTCGGTTCAGGTCATGATCTCAGGGTTGTGGGATGCAGCCCCAAGGTGGGCTCCACGCTCAGTGGGGAGTCGGCTTGAGATTCTCACTCTCCCTCTGCCCCTCCCCACCCTCATGTGCGTGCACCTGCTCTAAAAAAAAATAATAATTCATTAGTCAATTAATATAGTGATTTAAGGAAAAGCACTAGAAAAGGAGCAGTGGAAGGAAAGATGGGCATCTATTGACCACTGAACCACACCCACAGCTTAGCTCACCTAATTCCACTCCTTGGCCCATTTGTGAGTCTGATGCTCCCTCATCCCCTTATCCCAGGCACAGGATTTGCCTCTATTTCCTGGCCACCCCCTTACAGTTAGAGACCATGTGGCACTGGAGAGCAAGGGATGCCTGTCACTCACAGGCAGGGATCAGGCCTTCAAACCATGTGCACACCTCTCCACACTCTCCCTCTTCCCACCCTCCCAACCTGGATGAGGTAGCAATCCAGCTTCAACCAACAGGAGCCTGGCCTAGGTCCTTGCATACACATCACCTGGGACCTGTTAAAATGCAAATTCAGATTCACCAAGTCTGGGGCAGGGCCTGAGACTCTGCATTTCTCCCAGGCCCCGGGTGGTGGCCAGGGGACTGGTCTACAGACCACACTTCCAAGTAGCAAGGCTCTAGGCAGAGCCTCCCACCGGGGAGGTTCTCCGGACGCCTCAGACACACTGATCAAATGAGCAGTGGAAGACACAGCAGGAAGACCCAACCAGAAAGAGCCAGCAGGCCTGCCGCTCTTGACCCGTATCACAGGTCAACTCAGACCTATGAGTGACTCCAGTCTCAAAGGACAGCTCACGAATGTATGCCGTGACAGCTGCAGACAGATGACATTAGTGTATGCAATGTGATAGGGGCTGGCTGGCTTCTATCAACAACAGAATCTGCCACCCTGAGTCAGAGGACAGAGCTGTCAACAGTGGGATCTGTAAAGGCAGTCACGGCCACTGCACGGAAGCCTCGGCGGCTGGCCTCGGGGGAGAGGACAAGGTCACGCAGCCTCCACCAGCCACATTGCTCTTGCACAGACAGAAGCCCACAGGGAGGCTGTTTACTCCCGGAGGTCACCGCGGTGATCAACAGAGGGTTTGTCTATAAAGCCTCGGCAAATATTTGTATCACCTTATCCCTCGGCATCCTAGCAGTCCGGTGTTTATAAAACCTGCACGCAAATATCACCGTGCTTGTCCAAAATTTGCAGGGAGCTGACGAGAACTTGGCAGTAACCCCCACGGACACTCTGAGACGCTCTGGTTTGCAGTGGGACCTTCTCAGGTTTGACTTCAAGCTTAGTTAACTTTAGGTTTCTTCTCTATTTACGTAACAGACAGCTGACCTAAGAGAGGCACAGCGCACGGCTGGCTCTCCCGTGAACCTGTAGGAGGGGAACAGGATTCCCTCTGCCCTCGATCAGCATCAGTCAAAAGCCTGGAAAACAGGCTGCACAGCCAGGAAGCTCCCACCCACCCAAAAGCTCTAAGCAAGCTCTGCCCACTCCGAAAGAGCCATCTGAATCTCAACTGCCGAGAAATCTAGCTTACCGACTACTCAAGGAGTGCAGGCTGGTTAACCTCAGGTACACAGCTGAGGTAACTTCCTTGGGGGAAATGCTCTTAGGGTTCAGCTGAGAATGACGTTAGCAGGGCACTTCGGGTATTTGCAGTGAAATGCACTTACCATGCTTCCCACGTTCATGCACCCTAGACTGACCTTTCACAGGCAGGGAAAACAGCCCTTCCCAGCCTAGCCTCTCTTGAAATTACCACGGATTTCATAAGCAAACATGAGCTCTAGAGCAGTCCCCTCTACTCTGAGTGGTCAAGAAGCCCCACAGGGTCATAGGTGGTTTCTACCTTTTTCTGTTTCTTCCAAAGCACCTGGTATAATGAAAAGTGTATGCTAGGCAAACCTAAAGGCCTTCTAGGGGTGCCTGGTGGCTCAGTCGGTCAAGCGTCTGCCTTTGGCTTGGATCAAGTCCCGCATCCTGTGTCAGGCTCCCTGCTCAGCGGGGAGCCTGCTTCTCCCTCTCCCTCTGCCCCTCCCCTCTGCTTGTGTGCTCGCTCACTCTCTCAAAATCTTAAAAAAAAAAAAAAAAAAAAAAAAAACCTAAACACCTGCTACTTAACACAGAAATAACACACATACACCAAATGTGTCACCTCATTTATTTTATGTCTTCAAGGCAGACAAGGAAAACACATATTTAGCCCAAAAAGTTCAGGAAGAAGCATCTACTGCAATCAGTTTTTTCTCTAACTCAAGAGCAATTTATTTGAAACAAGTTCCCTTATTTGGAATCTCCCCAAAACTTCCAAACCTTTTTTTTTTCTAAAGTCTCCAAACAGCGCACGGTGTTATGGTTTTCAGACATTTTCTTTTCCTGGTGATTCTTTCAGCTTTGATGATCTTGGGCCTCCTGCCAGGTAGGAGTAAATTTCAGGGGCAGCCCCACCCTGCCTGGCCAGCATGGCTCAGGTGTGAAGTCCTGAATCACATCCCCCATTATCGCTTCCTTTTGTGCCTGCTCCCTTCCCTCCGGGTCATGACTCTTCAGGCCCACCTATCAGACAAAGTCCTGCCTTCAATTCCACGGAGAAGATCACCGAAAATACAAAAAGTTAAAATTAAAGGCAACACATCCACTGGGCTAGTATTTGGTGTGTGCACATCCTTCTATTCCACGGAGTCAGCAAGGACCTAAGACTCTGGTTTAGCACCACGGGCCCTCTCGCTCTCTCGATGCCTCTTCCAGATGACTCCAGGATTTTTTTTTCTTTCAGATTTTTTATTTGAGAAAGAGAGTGATTGCAGGGGGAGGGGAAGAAGGGGGAGGAAGAATGAGAGAGAGAATCTCAAACAGACTCCACACTGAGTGAAAGTCTGTCCCGGGGCTTGATCTCACGACCCCGAGCCAAAACCAAGATTCGGACGTTTCACCGACTGACATCCAGGCGCCCCTGGGTTTTCTTAACAAGCCTGCTTCAGCTATTATTTCTGTCCAAGCTCCCTTCTCTGATGAGCTATCAGATTTCTCTCTAGATCATCATACAACAGAGCAATTAACATTTAAGGCCCCACTGGAACACTCTGACGGAGACTTCAGCCCCTTGCCTGCTTGCCGTACAATCCAATTTTTTTTTTTTTCCCAAATGGTATGAGGTGTGGAGGGGAAAGACAGGTGGTTGCACAGCTATGATTTTACTTCAAGCAAACACAATAACAATTAAAGTAGTTGAGCCTAGTTTTTCATTTAATTTTTATCATGTCACCACCCTAGATTCTTAGGCGAAAAGGCACAGGGTTAACAAGCACTGATTTGACTTCACATTTCTGGTAATTATCCACGAGTTAATAACAGAGGCTGCTTAAAGTCCACAAACAAAACTTACAAGGTTCTCACAGCCCAGAGGCAAAAGTGAAGGGGTGATGGAAAAACCCCCAGAGCTCCTGCTGGCTCTGAACTTGAAACAGCTCTTCCGCACCAAACCAACCCTTCCTCAGGACCATCCTTCCACCTCTCTTCTAGGCAACCATTTGTTCAGAGCTCTCAGCAAGGACTCCAGACCTGGAATATGGAATTTGTCAGCCACATTCTGACAAGCAAAAGCAATGGTACCAGAAAATAGAAGACCGGAGTACCATGTTTTATACACAATACAGAGAACAGCTGTCCCAAACGATAACACCAATTTAAAATGTAAGAACCTCTCCGCCCATTATTCAGAGTTAAGGGAAGAAAGCTAATTATAAATCATATACTTTTCTCTTTGGGCAATACTATGTCAATGGGACAGATTTTCGGAAAATTCCAGCTAAACCAGTTCATTCTTTGAAGCATTAGGTCAATTACAAACATACCAACCCTAGCTACATATTCAGAAAGAACAAAAACATCCTTTGAAAAGCCTCTGTACGTGGTCTATTAAAGGGCTTATTCAGTAGGAAGTGGAAGAAGGAAAGCTCCATAGGGAATCTCAGGACACACTAAAATAGCTTTCTTAATAATCTTAGGATCTTCTCCCACTCACTTTGAAAAACGTTTCCTATAACCACAAAAACTCAGAAGTGGAGGGGAAAAGAAAGCAACAGCAAACACAAATGGGTTTAGCATAGAATGCAGGGAATCCCATGTAGACATACTCTGCAGATGGGCTGTCACCCCTGGCTTCCATCTCCAGGCCTATACCAACCCCAGCAATCTGGATGCCGTTTCCAGGCAAATCCGATTTGACTTCAAATTCGCAAGGCTCTCTGTTCCTCATCCCTTCCACGAAGGTCGCCTGAACATCAGAAGGAAGGGGAGATGGAGGGAAGACGGACCACCCCCCTCACACACACCAGTGAGGACCCAACTCTATAACCTAAGAGCAGAGGAGTCGCCACCCCCTCTTCCTCCCTCCAAAGAGGCCAGAGCCAAATGGCATCTTCCTCCCTCATCCCCATGGAAGCAGCCCTCAAATGCTCTCAAAGCACAGAATGTGTACATGCCTTTATTAAAAATTTTTTAAAAAGATACAACCCACAACTCACTTTTTTTTTTTTAAGATTTTATTTATCTGATAGAGAGCAAGCAAGCACAAGCAGGGGAGAGGGGCAGAGGGAGAAGCAGACTCCCAGCTGATCATGGAGCCCAATGCGCGGCTTGATCCCAGGACCCTGGGATCATGACCTGAACTGAAGGCAGAGGCTTAACCGACTGAGCCACCCAGGCATCCCTCACTTTTTTTTTTTTTCTTTTTAACCAGGAATCTCAACAACAGGACTGTAGTAAACAGGAATTTTAACATTCACTAATTCAAATGAGGTCTTAAGTGCTGGTCCACCATGTGACAAGCACTTTCCTAGATTGTCACCCACAGATGGAATCTTCCATGGAGCTCACAGTCAGGAAGGAAAGCAGGGGACAACCACACTAAGACAGGTCCAGAACAATGACAATGATCAGACAGAAAATGAAACAGAGATGTGGCTGAGGATGGGAGCGGTTACTCTAGCTGGGGTTGAGGCTCTCAGAGGAGGCCAGGTGTGGACCAAAAGCCAGGTCAGCCTGAGAACAGCAGCTGAAAAGCCCTAAGGTCCAAAGCACTTACAGAAAAATCCTGAAATACTAAGCATTTGCCTCTAATTGAGCAGAGATAATAAAAGAATGTCCTGTAGAAGGGAGTGAATCAGGGAATCTGGGGAGAGGTAGCTGGGCTTCAGGACTTCTCCCATCCACCCAGAGTTACTACTAGCATGTTCAACTGACAAATACAGAAACTGGCTGGGACTGGATCTGGCCCAAGGGCACACACTGTTAGTTCATCAGCCAGGACAGTTCCCACAGGACTGCCGATGTGCCGCTTCGCAGTCTCCACCAGCTCAGCAGACCCCAAGTGCTGGGCCCCACGCAGGGCCGCTCAGAGGCCTCGGCCCACCCAAAACTCTGGGACCAGGCAATCGGCTAAGCCCGCCAGGCTGCGGTGAAGGCCCGCGTCATCTCGGGGGGACTTCCAACCTCTCCCCCTTCCCCAGGACTTCCCTGGTTCCCAGACTACTCACCACCGCCCCCTGGCCATGGCTCCCTGTCCAGCTCGCTCTGCCTCGCGCGACGAAGCTAAATGCTGGACTACAATGGCCTTCACTGGCTGGACTCACACACATCCCAGGACACCCCTCCGGCCCCACAAACCGGACCACCCGTGAGATACCCCCGTCCACGCTCCCATCGCCCGGTGGGACCCTCCAGGGCCGCACGCCCTCCCTGGAGCTTTCACAGCCCGCCTTCTTGCCAACAAAGCACAGGCCGCAGGTGGTTTTCCCAGGTGGGGATGGATCATAGGTTTTCACTAGCCATTACTCCTGGTCCAAGTGTAGCAAACATTGGCATCACCCTGACCACATTTCCTGCCCAAGTTCCATGGTGGGCTGAGGGGGTATAGTTTATGGAATATGAACTTCAGCTCAATTAGAGCAGTATTATTTATCATCCAACCTAACACACTCCTAGGAGTAAAACGAGGTGCTGTTAATAATTACAGTGTGAGAAGGGGTGTAAACCAGGCCTGTCCTGAGCAAACCAAGAGTTAGAATCACATGGCACAGATGAAAAGAAAAATTAAAAACAACGAGACTGGCAACAGCTCTATGACCTCAGGCAATCAAAAAAAAAAATTTATGACTTTTTTTTTTAAGATTTTATTTATTTATTTGACAGAGAGACATAGCGAGAGAGGTAACACAAGCAGAGGGACTGGTAGAGGGAGAAGCAGGCTTCCCACGGAGCAGGGAGCCCGATGTGGGGCTCGATTCCAGGACCCTGGGATCATGACCTGAGCCGAAGGCAGACACTTAAAAACTGAGCCACCCAGGCGCCCCTGACTTATTTATTTTAGAGAGAGAGAGAAAGCACAAGTGGGAGGGGCAGAGGGAGAGGGAGAAAGACTCTCAAGCAGATTGCCCCACTGAGCGAGGAACCCGAGGTGAGGCTCAATCTCATGATCCTGAGATCACGACCTGAATCAAAACCAAGAGTTGGACGCTTATCCCACTGCGCCACCCAGGCACCCCTCAAAAATTTTATTCTTAATCTGATTTCCTTTCAAATCAAGGTAGGATTTCTTTTCCTTTAGTGGGGGGAGAGGGGTAGGAGGAAGGCTACCATACCAAACCATTTCCTTCCGAAATAAAAAGATGCAAGAACAACACTGAGAATGGTGGCCTATCAGAAGACCCAGATATAGGGGTGCCTGGGTAGCTCAGTGGGTTAAGCATCCGACTTTGATTTCAGCTCAGGTCATGCTCTCAGGATCATGGGATCAAGCCCCACGTCAGGCTCAGCAGTGAGTCTGTTTGAGATTCTCTTTCTCTCCCCCTGCATCCACCCACCCACACCCACACCCTCTCTCTCTCTCTCTCTCTCTCTCTCAAATAAATAAATAAATCTTCAAAAAAAAAAAAAGGGAAGGGGTGCCTGGGTGGCTCAGTCGGTTGGGCACCTGCCTTCCGCTCAGGTCATGATCCCAGGGTCCTGGGATCGAGCCCTGAGTCAGGCTCCCCACTCAGCAGGGAGTCTGCTTCTCCCTCTCCCTCTGCCCCTCTACCTGCTTGTGTTCTCTCTCTCTCTCAAATAAAATATTTTTTAAAAATGGGGAACCCAGATATAAAGAACAGAAACCCTTCTCTCTACAATCTAACCTAAGACTAAAATCCATCAGGAGCCAGGGGTCACTTCAGAAGTTAAGACTGGGCCTGAACACGGACGCCAGATAGCTAAACCTAGGGAAAAGAAGTCCTCTGCAACGCAGGAGGCTTCTGCAGGTGCACCTCTTTAGGGATTCGAGGAGAGGAAAGAACTCCTGCACAAACTAAAACACAATGTAGTCTAATAAGCACCACCTGTTCCAGGAAGCCTTTCCGGGATCACACCAGCTCCTCAGGCATGGACCTCTCCCTCCTCTGCACATGACTTCCCACATTTGAAGCTGGGAATCAAACAGCCCCATACCCTCCATTTACTAATGCTTTGGGCAAAAAACATACCCTCTGCACCTCAGTCTCAGCTGGAGGCAAAGCGTCTACAAACATTATCAAGGTTACGGTAGCACCCGTACCTCCTGTGATAGGAATTTACATAATAAGGCAGAAAACTGTTCATGAAAGTCCTGGAGCGATCAGAACGGCTGTGCCCAAGGTGAAGGGGGCCACCGCCTGGAGGGAAGGGCACGGAGAGAGGAAGATGGAGGGGAGGGGGCAAAGCCCACCCAATACTCAACCCCTACCTTCACAAATCCCCGAGCCCCATCGCAGACAGATTTTTGTGGAAACCAAGGAACGGGGCTGACTTGGCGGGGAGGGCGGGGCAGAGAAGGTTCTAGAGAACACAGCAGGTGCGAGCACGGGGCAGGAGGAAGTGAGCGCAGCACCGGCAGGAAGTGTGGAATGGGACCTCCAGCCACCAGCGGCTCCCCAGGAGCCACAGGGCTTCCTGCCCGGGGACCACCGCCACGGGAGAACACGCCAGCCTCACCCGTGCTTACGTCCCGTCGTCCGTCCGTCCGTCCTCCCCACCCCCTGTCCCCCGGGGCGCGGCACGGTCGGCCCTTCCACACACGGGGTGCCGCGCATCGGTGTTCACGGTCACCTCTTCCTTGAAATTCCTGCCAGCAGTCCGCTGTGAGAGGGAGGAAAGCGCTAATGGCTCTGAGCCCGACCTTCTGTCTGTGTGACCCAGGGCCGGCCTATTTCAACCTGCCCCTGGTTCACGTGAGGTCTGCCCGTCGGGGTTCAATCCAGCTGCCACAGCCCTCCCCCCCCCACACACCACCCTCCCCACGGCCTGACCCATGAAGGAGTAGCTGTCTACTCACTTTGTTCTGCCCTCAATAGAAACGCCAATTCCCAGAAATCAAAGGCGATGAATTCCCTTCTCAAAAGTGTGTGTGAGTCGGCGGCTCTGTGGGATTCCTTCCTGCTGCACCTCATCCTTCCTGGAAGCCTTTCTCAGAAACTGCGCCTCCCGCTTACAGGAAAGGAATCCCTCCCTCCCGAGGAACTGTGGGGATGAAGCAGCCTTAAGGAATTTCCCTTCAAGACTTCAACTTACTTTCCGAGCAGCCCCTAGCAGCGATGACCAAACTCCACGCGACAAAGAGAAAGAGCAGACAGAGACAGAGAGGAGGGAGGAAGGGGATCCTAATTTGGCTTACTCAGAGGGACGAATTCTCTTTAAAAGATCTGTTTCAAATATATATATATATCTGTTTCAAGGAAAACACAGGACTACGTTACATGCAAAAGGGGAAAAAGCAAAGAGGATTCTGAGTATGCCTGAGAACAGAGTCCTCTCTTTTTTTCAGCTATTAATACTTGATACACTAAGGACTTGCATGGGGCTTTTCACAAAAGCAAGATAATTTGGTTAAATTTACATGCAGATGTAAAAGAGAAAGTTCAGAGCACGAGTCTCAGTTACCTCACCGCCTTAAAGAACATAACCTACACCGGACGGTCCTTCCCCCAAGATGCGCAAACCTGGTTCCGGGCAACGAACACCAGCAGGGGTGATCTCATTTCAAGAGCAAGAATGATACTTGAAGACCCAGCCTGCCTGTCCAGGGACAGAGCTCATTCTGCTCCTGAGTCAAGTACTCTGAAGGGTTTTTAAGGGCACTGCCTCTGAGTCTGAAAAGTTTGGGGGATTTTTTACCTGAATTCGACTCAAAATTTAAGAGGCAGCAGGTCAACAGAAGGCTAAGGTCGTGAGGTCAAAGTCCCCAGTGAGTTCAGTGTAATAGAGAAGCAAAGACCACAATACAAAGCAGCTCTGATCGGTGACACAGTGGCACTCACTCCAACCAAGACCTCCACGGGACATGCGGGGAGCCTCAGGCGGCGGGGACTACATAGCAAAGTACCACAGACAGGGCGACTTAAATAACAAAAATTGAGCCTCTCCACGGTTCTGCAGGGATGGAGTCCAAGATCAAGGTGTCAGCACCATTAATAGAAAGAAAGTAGGTGCCAGAAGCTGACTTGGGTGGTTTCGGCCTGTTGCTCTGCTGTGGAACTGTTTTCTAGAAGACTTTTGGATAATGTAGCTACCACCACCTTATAATTTCCCAAGTGCTTCCACAGACAGTGGACCCGTTCTGAGTATAAATTACATTCCCCTTCGTTGCTTTCTTTTTTTTTTTTTTTTTAACAAATCTTAATTTCTGTAGCAGTTACTAACCGTTCACTTCTCCATTGGAGATGGATATTACACACCACACCACTTCCACACTCCCTCCCTGCTGACTTGCCTTGCTTCACTGCAAGTGGGGAAGAAAAGTAAGTGTACAGCATTTTATTCACTTATTATACTTAAAACATAAGTTTTATTTTTTCTTTTTTTTTTTAAGATTTTATTTATTTATTTGACAGAGAGAAACACAGTGAGAGAGGGAACACAAGCAGGGGGAGTGGGAGAGGGAGAAGCAGGCTTCCCGCTGAGCAGGGAGTCCGACGTGGGGCTCGATCCCAGGACTCTGGGATCATGACCTGAGCCGAAGGCAGACGCTTAACGGCTGAGCCACCCAGGTGCCCCTGTCAAATAAAATCTTTAAAAAAAAAAAAAGTTCCCTCTCCTTTGCTCTCCATACTTGCCTACAGTTCTGCTATAGCTTGGATGTCCCAGATTGCAATTTTTGCTGTTCCCAAATAAACTCATTCTAGCTGGTAAAATAAATGACAGTTTTATTTTTAAGGTCAACATTCCATAATGCCCAGCTTCCTCCTGTTTAAGGTAGAGGTGTCTACATTTCCAAATTAGAAAAACTCAGATTAGGAAGACTAAACTAATAATTTACAATCACTAAGTAAGCCTACTAAGTTCAAGATGCTCAGCTGGCACCAAGATAAAGGTAAAAGACACTTGTTCCTGCCCTCAAAGAGCTAACAATTTAGTTTTAAAAGTCACAAAAGAGGGGCACCTGGGTGGCTCAGTCGGTTAAGCATCTGCCTTCGGTTCAGGTCATGATCCCAGGGTCCTGGGATCGAGCCCCACGTCGGACTCCCTGCTCAGTGGGGAGCCTGCTTCTCCCTCTCCCTCTGTCTGCACTCTCGCTCGCACACTCTCCCTCTCTCAAATAAATAAGTAAATAAATCTTTAAAAGAAAAAAAAAAAGGAAAGACCCCACAAGAGCCAGCCTGTGTTCATTAACAGGAAATCATGCTAATTCCTTTCTTTGCAGGATTTCAGAATGACTGCCTGGTACATAAGGCACCTCTGGACTCCCGTAAGACAGATGACATGACCACCCCCCCAACACCTGTGGCCAAGTTCATCTGCTACCCGGCGTTCATGAGTGGATCAGAGGACAGTTCCAGGACCTGTCCTTTCTGGCATTCAGAAAGAAAACTGCAAAAGTTTTCAAAGAACTTTCAACTGACAACAATGGGATGCTGAACTGTGACACCAACAAAATGAACTTAAACAGAGAAAAAAACAGCAGTTTGCGTGGGGATAAACCCCATGGACTGTGATGTCAGTTGACCGTGTGTCCAATGTAGCCCAACTGTATACGTTGCTCACCATACCCAAATTTCATACGTGCAAAGAGGAAAGGACCCTCATCTGCATTTTTAATGGCATCTCAGAAAATACTGCTGAAGGGGCACCTGGGTGGCTCAGTCATTAAGCTGTCAAAATAAATAAATAAAATCTTTAAAAAAAATCAAATAGAGGGGCGCTTGGGTGGCTCAGTTGGTTAAGCGTCTGCCTTCGGCTCAGGTCATGATCCCAGGGGTCCTGGGATCAAGTCCCACATCGGGCTCCCTGCTCTGCGGGAAGCCTGCTTCTCCCTCTCCCACTCCCCCTGCTTGTGTTCCCTCTCTCACTGTGTATCCCTCTGCCAAATAAATAAAATCTTTAAAAAAAAAGAAAAAGAAAATACTGCGGAAATAGGTAAACACAAGTTTGTTTTGTTTTGTTTTAAAGATTTTATTTATTTGAGGGGCACCTGGGTGACTCGGTTGAGCGGCTGCCTTCGGCTCAGGTCATGATCCTGGAGTCCCAGGATGGAGCCCCGCATCGGGCTCCCTGCTCAGCGGGGAGTCGGCTTCTCCCTGACCCTCCCCCGTCTCATGCTCTCTCTCTCTCATTCTCTCTCAAATAAATAAATAAATAATATTAAAAAAAAAAAAAAAAAGATTTTATTTGAGAGAGACAGCAAGGGGAGGGGGGAGGGAGAAGCAGACTCCCCAATAAGCAGGGAACCCGAAGAGGGGCTCAATCCCAGGACCCTGAGATCATGACTCGAGGCGAAGGCAAACGCTTAACCACCAACTGAGCCACCCAGGCGCCCCGGTAAACATGAGTTTTAACTTCTAAAAAAAATTAATCTTACCCTCTAACTTACATTTTTAGTTATCTCACAGTATGTACATAATATAAAGAGATCTTAGAAGGATTAATCTTTAAATGGATCAATCTTTGGGGTCCCTGGCTGGCTCAGTCAGTAGAGCATGTGACTGTTGATCTTGGGAGTTGTGGTTCAAGCCCCACGTTGGGTGTAGAGATTACTTTAAAATATTTAAAAACTAAAAATAGGGTACCTGCTCCCCCTGCTTGTGCACAATTCGTCAGCACAGAAACACAAAAAATATTTGCAGGGGCTTAGAGTTCACACAGAGAAGAAACCCACAGAGACATTCTCATGGTAAGAGACAGGGTTTCCTGGCCCCACTGAGAAGTGACAGGCAAGATTCAGGATAAAGGTTCACAGGGTGCGTGACATCGCTGGGCTCCACATCCCACAGAGCAGGCACAGCCTGGGAGATACACAGGGAGGGCGGGGGGGGGGGGCTCCCCTGGAGAACTCAGAAAGGCAAATTATCTACTTGACACACCTGAATGAACACTAGTTAACCCCGCTCACACTGAGCAGATGCAGAACTGTAAGGATAAAAACAAACAAAAAAATCAAATAGAGGGGCGCCCGGGTGGCTCAGTCGTTAAGCGTCTGCCTTCGGCTCAGGTCATGGTCCCAGGGTCCTGGGATCGAGCCCCACATCGGGCTCTCTGCTCAGCGGGAAGTCTGCTTCTCCCTCTCCCACTCCCCCTGCTTGTGTTCCCTCTCTCATTGTGTCTCTCTCTGTCAAATAAATAAAATTTAAAAATTTAAAAATAAAATAAAATGAAACATCTCAAATAAATAAATAAAACATCTCCAAAAAATAAACGGTAAAACAAAACCTCTCACTGCACTCTCGGTCACTACTTACTGAGGGCCTAATGCAGCCACCCTCTGGAAAGCAGGACAGCACTCAGCATCTGCACTCCCTCCCAACCCCAGCTCTGACAAGTCTCCAGTCTGACCCCAGTGGCAGTCTCAGCAACAGCACTGGCTTTCCAAAGTGACAGTTCACAGACTGAGCCAGCGTCAGGGGAGTGAGAACAGAGCCACTCTCCAGTGGCCTACGTGCATGTGGCCATGCACTTCTCTGGGGACGGGTCCTGAGCTGCTAACTGCGGAGCGAGGGTAGACAGGTAAACGTAGAGCACATCTCCAGGGATGCTGCGCACCAGGGGACAAGACAATCTAGGGCCCAGCTGGATAAGCCTACACCACTTATTTCCAATAACAGGAAAGAGGAAGAATTATTCAATAAACCATGATGAGAAATGGGCTATTTTGGAAAAAACGCGGCTGATCTTATACCAAATACAAAAGGAAATTCTAGCTGACTTTGTATTAGAAAGAAAATGCTTATGGAGATTTAGATGATGCTGGAATCTAAAAAAGATGTATTACAGAAGCAACAGGAAAAACCAGAAAGAGCTCAATGACATATAAATGTAAAACCTCTGATCTAGGGGCACCTGGCTGGCTCAGTCAGTAGTGTGTGTGACTCTTGATCTTGGGGTTGTGAGTCTGAGCTCCCCATTGGATGTAGAGATTAAAAATAATTTTTAAAATCTTTTAAAAAAATTCTTTAAGGGGCGCCTGGGTGGCTCAGTCGTTAAGCATCTGCCTTCGGCTCAGGTCATGATCCCAGGGTCCTGGGATCGAGCCCCACATCGGGCTCCCTGCTCAGCGGGAAGCCTGCTTCTCCCTCTCCCACTCCCCCTGCTTGTGCTCCCTCTCTCACTTTCTCTGTCAAATAAATAAATAAAATCTTTAAAAAAAAAAATTCTTTAAAAAAACAAAACCTCTGATCTAAATTAAGAGTCAAATGAAAATCTGAAAAAACATAAGCACTATTACAAGTTATTTCAAAAATATAAATGCCTCATAGGAAAACATCTAATACACAATTCAAAGATACAAAAAAAAGCTCCATCTCTATAAATCAAATTCAAATTAAAACCCTGATATTATTTTTAATCTTTGACTTAGAAAAAAAATTAATTCAAGTACTTCAAATCGACCATCAAATATGCACACAAACCGCTCCTGAGGGTCAGTTGGTCCAAAACTGGAAAACAAATTTGCCTTTCATCAGTTATTCCACTTCTGGCAACAGAGAAAAAGGAAAGACGCACCAAAATATATGGGCATGGATACGCACTGCATCATAATTAGACGTAAACTGTATTCAACAAAAGTGAAGACTGGATAGGGGCACCTGGGTGGCTCAGTTGGTTAAGTGACTGCCTCAGTCAGGTCATGATCCCAGGATCCTGGGATCGAGCCCCACATCGGGCTCATTGCTCAGCAGGAAGCCTGCTTCTCCCTCTCCCAATCCCCCTGCTTGTGTTCCCTCTCATGCTGTCTCTCTCTCTCTCTGTCAATTAAATAAATAAATAAAATCTTTAAAAAAAAAAAGTGAAGACTGGATAAATTACAATTGTTAAATATCATGTTTTGAAGTTTTAATGCCATGAATAAATGTTAACCACAGAAAATTAAGAAGGAACCCAGATTCAAAACTATTTGGGGGGAAGAAACACACTACTTGGTTTTGTAGAAAAGATGTGTATGCATATGAGTTTTAGGGGGAAGACTAAGAAACCAAAGTATCAGCAGGTATACTTGGCTAATGGAAATAAATCATCCATGGGGCACCTAGGTGGCTAAGTTGTTAAGCGTCTGCCTTTGGCTCAGGTCATGATCTTACGGTCCTGGGATTGAGCCCCGCATCGGGCTCCTTGCTCAGCAGGGAGTCTGCTTCTCCCTTGCCCTCTGTCCCTGCTTGTGTTCCCTCTCTCGCTGTGTCTCTGTCAAATAAATAAAATCTTTAAAAAAGAAGAAATCATCCATATTCCTTTCTTTTTCTGTAGTTTTAAATTCCTTACAAAAATAGAAAAATAAGGGCGCCTGGGTGGCTCAGTCAGTTAAGCGTCTGCCTTCGGCTCAGGTCATGATCCCAGGGTCCTGGGATCAGGTCCCGCATCAGGCTCCCTGCTCGGCAGTGAGCCTGCTTCTCCCTCTCCCTCTGCCTCTCTCCCTGCTTGTGTTCCCTCTCTCACTGTCTCTCGCTCTGTCAAATAAATAAATAAATAAATGTCAAATAAATAAATAAAAATCTTTTAAAAAAATAGAAAAATATATATATTCTTTTCAAAAATCCACAACAGGGGCACCTAGCTGGCTCAGTCAGTAAAGCGTGCAACTCTTGATCTCAGGGTGGTGAGTTCAAGCACCATGTTGGGCATGGAGCCTCCTTAAAAAAGAAAACAAAAATCTGCAACAATTACCAACCACCATTATGTACAACTCCTCCTAGGCCCAAGTCCAACCTTTGCTGTGAAAACACCAAAACCCCACTAAGGCCATTGGTATAGAAGTCCATAAAGCTAGTTACTGGCATCATTTGAGTAGATAACTACCAGTTCACAAGTTTAGAAAGCAGATGCAATTTGAGAAGAAAAGCAAATATCCAATAAGATGATAACTTGGTTTTTCTCTGCAAGGTGAGCCTTGTCTCCAGGGAGCACTTCCTGGCCGGGCTCACTTCGACTTTCCCGCCTGCATCCAGAGGGGTACACACGGAAATCACTAAGGCGGCCTCCAACTTTCAAATCCCTAGAAATGCAGAAGATAAATAGATACAGGATGGCAATCATGGTCAACAGCTGACCTCAAAAGACCTGCCCCTTTTTTAAAACTGGAATAACAATGCCAATGGGGGCAGTGGCTTAAAGCACAAGCCAGGCTCAACCTTCCATCAGAATCACCTGGAGCACAGGTTTAAACCCCACCCCAGAGTTTCTACATAATTTACAGAACTGGTCTGGAATGGGTGAAAGAGAATCTGCATTGCTAACAAGCCCCGGGGTGACTGATGATGCTGAAGGTGTGAGTTCCATGCTTGGAGTAAAGCTGCCCTAAAGCATGGTAATAGGTTTCACGTGCACCATCTCCTCTCCCAAGAGCAATAACTTTAAGAAAGTCCAGCCTACAAGCACAAAGGTGTCTTTGGAATAGCCTTCTCTCCTCATGCATTTAAGAACAAGTGTCCCAACAGGAGCAGCTCAGTCCAGCAGCTGCAAACACAGGCTCAGGAGCCAGACTGCCTCACTGGGGACCCTGCTGTACGGTGACACACAGCTGTGTGATCCCAGGCAACTTAACTTCTCTCCGCTTCTGTGCCATCAAGTGCAAAACAGAGGTAAGAGCTCCTTCCCCTGCAGCAGGGAAGCTGGAAACGGTGCCTACCAAAGTCATCAATCAAGAGTCCTCACCTGCCCATTTTCATGCACACACCTTGTGAAAAATCCATAAATAGAAAGTGCTTCCAGAGTTCCTTGCACTGCCTGAAGTTACAGAGATGTTCGCCTACTTCATTATTATTTATGATAACCACACCCAAATTCCTTCTTCTACCCATACACTTTCCTTGAGAAGGGCCCAAGGGCCAAGAGATGTCCCCACACACACTGAATACACCACAATCAAAACAAGCCTAAGAGAGCACTACTCTCCCCCTCGGGATCTCCTAGGCTTTCCCATAAAAAAGGTTAAATATCAGAATGTGGGAACTTTGATTAAAGCCTTAGGGTTAGTTTAGGGTCAAGAAACAAAAGATCTAATCATCAACCAAGTGTAATTAAAGCCCACAGGTTCAGGCCCACCTAGTTCAGAGTCCCAGCTAGGACATGGAAAACCAGCCACGAGCTTCACCTCCCCGAGCCGTTTTTCACCTGTGTCTTCTCCCAGCTCAGGGACCCTCCAGTGATTTTAGGGCCATAGGACTCCTGGACAGGACCACCCGCATTAAGACCATGGATCACTTCTCTAAAAGCTAGAGATCCGGAGACGACTCCACAGGCTTCAAGGATCCCAACTCCAGAGCGGTCCTCAAAGGTGGAAATGGGAACAATTGCAAAAGGGAAAGCGGCTGTGCAAAAACATACTCCAGCTGTGGTTATGTACGTCCCAGACAAAAGCAAAACGTGTTCAAGAACAGTGTTCCCATTCATCAAATAAAAACCACAGTGAAATGAAATCTGCCACTAGATACCAGGACACACCGTGTGAGACGCACGCGGACAAAGGGAGAGAGCGAGACATGGTCACAAACACAGGGAGCCCGGTGGAGTTTGCAACTCAGAGTCACATAAGGACTATCGGAAGAGGTGGGGACGCTGGGGGGGAGGGGGGCGGATGGCAATGGTCCAGGGCACTAATTAGACAAGGAAGCTGTTCAGAAGCTGCTTGCTTAGGAAGAAAAAGGTGCAGCTTTAGTTTATGAGAAGGGCGAATCCCTGAGCGGTACTGGGGAAGTCGGCTAAGGGTGGAAGGGCCGGGGGCGGGGGGCTCCTGCCGGTTCTCCCTCGCGGCCGTAATTCTCCCCGGCCAGCCTCGGTTCTCCCCCTCCCCACACCCTGCTCGCGCTCCAGGGACTGCAGCTCCGGCGGATGCTGCCTGCTCCGGCTCCTCCCCCCCTCCTCCTCCCAGACACTGGAGGCTAGCGGGGCCGCGAACGCCAAGGCAGGGATCCCCCTGAGCCCCCGCCCCCAGGTCCCCGGCTCCCCTCCCCGGCCCCGCTCCCGCCGGGCCCGCGCGCCAGGGCGCCGGCGGGGACCACGCGGCCAGCGTGGGGTGGCCCCACCCACGGCGAGAAGCCGCGCGGTGCCGGCTACCAGCGCTCCCACGCCACGACCCTCCAGCCCCAGAAGGCGCCGGCAGCCACAGGCAGGCGCTCGGCGGCGGCGGCGGCGGGATGTCGCAGCTCGGGCGGGGCGCTCACCAGAAGAACACGCGCGAGCAGAGGTTCGCGTTCTGCAGCGGGTTGGGCTTCACCTCCGCGTACACTGGCAGCATCTTGCCGCCGGGGTCGCGCCGCTCCGGGAGGCGCGGGCGGGGATGCTGGAGCTCCGGCGGGCGCGCCGGTCCTCTAGGCGGGAGCCCAAGAGCCACCCGCTTCCGGGAGCGGAGCGCGGCGGCCCGCCCCCTTCCCCCCCACCCCGCCCCCGGGCCGCGCTGCTCCGGCTGCTGCCGCCGTCGGGAGCCGGGAGCCGGGAGCGACGCGCCGCTTGCGAGGCGGCGGGACCGGGGCGGCGGAGACCACGCGGCGGGTCCCGGCTGCAGGTGCTAGGCGAGGCCGCCGGCGGCGTTCGATGTAGGCGGGTAGGCAGAGCTCGCGCCCCCAGGGTCCGGCGCGGAGGCGCCCACGTGCCCTCACCTGGCTGCAAACTTGGCAGAAGTTCGCGCTCGGTGCCAGAGCACCCGCAGAAGGTGCGGGGGCGAGGCGCCGACTCTGCCCACCCAGCCGCTCGGAAACGCCCCCTGGGCTGTGGCTTTCAGAACACTTGGGAGAGCTGCCAGACCTAAAGTGGCCTTCTGGGCTTGCTGCCCTCATCAGGACCAAACAAGGGTGCTGTGGGAGGTTCTCCAACGTGAGAGCCAAACATTTGACCTCGGGCAAGAGCAGGATTGAGCACAGATTATCTTTGCAGAGCTGCGAGACCTAAAGAAAGGTAACAGAGGATTGAAAGAACTCCTCTGATTTGGGAAGAGGAATGCACGCCGTCACTTGGGGCAGGCTTTTTGCAGCTCACATGTTGCATTGCACGGAGGAGCTCCAGTCAGCTTTTTACTGCCCTCTGAGACTGGCAAAGGCGGATATGGAAAGAAGAGAGCCGGCCTTATGATTTCTTTCATCGTGCCCTCAGAGCCTAGCAGAATGTTCAGTGGCCAACAGAACATATGTTACAGAACACCGGTCATGTGCACTGCTGGGGACCTTACCTCACTTCTAACTCTAACAAGGCCAGAGTCAAGAAGGTGTTATCCCTATTTTCCAGATGAAAAAGATAAGGCTGAAGGACAGAACTTTTACATCGTCTTAGAGTCAGTAAATGATGAGACCCGACTGGGACTCAGTCAGAGTCCAGCATGGTCTGTCCCACTGGTGATGGTCAGTGTGCGGGAAACGTGCCTGGGTGGATGAATGAGTGATTGCAGGACTTAATGAACAAAATCTCGGACTCCCACTCAGAAGTCTTCAGTTGTTGTGTGGTTATCTTACCAGTGCTCAGCAGCTTCTCTTCCCTTCAACGCTAAATGAAGAAAAAACCAAGTACTTAGAGCAAGATCACTTTAAAAAAAAAAATTATTTGGTGAATTCTACCCCCAAGGTGGGGCTCAAACTTACCACAAGAGATCAAGAGTTGCATGCTCTACATACTGAGCTAGCCAGGTGCCCCAAGATCATTTTATTTTTTGATAATTTCCCATTTTCCGTGGTTAAGATGGTGTTATTGATAATGGCTCTTTGGTTACCTGAGGGGAGTTAGGTGGGTGAGGAGTGAAATAGAAGGAATTAAGAGTCCACTTACCATGATGAGTACTGAGTAATGTATATAATTGTTGAATCATTATATTGTACACCTGAAACTAATATAACACCATGTGGGGCGCCTGGGTGGCTCAGTCAGTTAAGCGTCTGCCTTCTCTCAGGTAATGATCCCAGAGTCCTGGGATGGAGTCCCACCTCAGGCTCCTTGCTTAGTCGGGGGTCCGCTTCTCCCACCCCCTGCTCGTGCGTGTGCGCTCTCTCTCTCGCTCTCGCTCTAAAATAAATAAAATCTTTTTTTTTTTTTTAAAGATTTTATTTATTATTTGACAGAGAGATAGAGAGCACAAGTAGGCAGAGAAGCAGGCAGATGGAGAGGGAGAAGCAGGCTCCCCGCAGAGCAGGGAGCCCGATGCGGGACTCGATCCCAGGACCCTGGGATCATGACCTGAGCCGAAGGCAGCCGCTTAACCGACTGAGCCACCCAGGCGCCCTAAAATAAATAAAATCTTAAAAAAAGAAAAAAGACACCAGATATTCCAAGGGCACATGTTTCAAACTATTTTTTTAAAAATGTCTTTTCAGTTTCTGTTATGCGAGATGAATAAGTGCTGGAAAACTGGCACAGAGCAATGTGACTGTCGTTGGCAATACTATGTTGTATACTTGAAATTTGCTAAGAGAGTAAATCTTGGGTGTTCTCAAAAAAAAAAAAAGAGGAAATAGTTAAGATGTGAAGTGATGGATATGTTGATTGGCTTGATTAGAAATATTTCATACTGTCAATGCCTAATGAGTCATCAGGTTGTACACCTTAAATATATACAATTTTTGATTGTCAATTGTACCTCAGTAAAGCAGGGGGGGAAATGGCTTTTAAAGAAAGCCTCACTGTATTCAAACATTTTTTTATAAGTCAAACGTGTAAGAATGGCAAAATGTTGATAATTTTTAATTGATAGGTGATGGGGGTTTATTATACTATTTCCTTGAAATTTCATGTATGTTTGAGAATTTCTATTACAAAAAGGAAGACTATTAGGTCTGAATATTATAAGAAAATTATGATTATTCAGTTACTGCCTTTCTGTGTTAGCTCTTTCTCAGATAATGCAATCTATAAATCTAAATAATCAGCCCTCCCCTTATTACAGCTCTCTTTGAAACTCCCTGAATTTTCCAGCCCTGTAAATGCTCAGCTACCAGGTCTAGTCAAAAATGAAGACCCTGGGGCACCTGGGTCTTACTGTCAGTTAAGCCTCCGGTTCTTGCTTTCAGCTCAGGCCCTGATATCAGGGTTGTGAGATCAAGCCCCAAAGCGAGCTCCACACTCAGTGTGAAGTCGGCTTGAGATTCTCTCTCCTTCTGCCCCTGCCCCTCTTTCTCTCTCTCTCTAAAATAAACAAATAAATCTTTAAAAAAAAGTTAAGTGTCTGCCTTCAGCTCAGGTCATGATCCCAGGGTCCTGGGATGGAGCCCGGCATCGGGCTCCCTGCTCGGCGGGGAGCCTCCTTCTCCCTCTCCTACTCCCCCTGCTTGTGTTCCCTCTCTCGCTGTGTCTCTTCTGTCAAATAAATAAATAAAATCTTAAAAAAAAAAAAAAAAAGATGAAGACCGTTCACTAAAGTTAGAAGTCTAATGACTTCCCTTGTCACCCTGCCCCAGGCCACTCTCTCCAGCCCCTACAACTCTCAGAACGATAGTTAGCAGGCTCCAAATTGCCAAAAACACTCAGTTCCTTCAGCTTCTGCTGAGTTTTTTTTTTCTTTTTAACTAAGATCTTTTGAAACCTTTTACCATTATTTCCTATACATGAGCTAATATGGGATTTAGAAGGTTGACTGAGAACCAGTGTTGCATTATAGAGAGAAGACTGGATTCAGAACCAGGGGACCAAGGAGCTAGACTTTTCACTCATTACCTAAACTTCTTGACCCTTGTTTTTCTCAGGTCTAAAACAGGAGTCAGGGGCGCCTGGGTGGCTCAGTCGGTTGAGCGGCTGCCTTCAGCTCAGGTCATGACCCTGGAGTTCTAGGATCGAGTCCCACTTGGGGCTCCCTTCTCAGCGGGGAGTTTGCTTCTCCCTCTGACCCTCCCCCCTCTCGTGCTCTCTCTCAAATAAATAAATAAAATCTTTTTTTTTTTAAGTTTTTTTTTCATTCATTCAACAAATGCTTAGTGAATACCTTTTCAGTATATGACCTCTAGGCCAGGCACAGAGCTTGCAAAGCTTGACCTGCACATGTTTGTTACCTTAAATAAATAGTTCAATACTATAACTAAATAGGCAGTAAATGTTGGAGAGGATGTGTAGGAGTTGAAAGCTTCACACATTGCTGGTTGGGATATAAAAATGTACAACTGCAAAATTGCATCACCCAGGAATTGCACTCCTCATATCCATTGGTTTGGAACCATCCCAAGAGACACAGCCCCCCCCCCCCCAGTATAAACTAAAACTGGCCACTGTGCTTACAGGGCAGGGAGAGACCCAAGAAAGAGGCAGTGTTAGTAAGCGAAGAGAACTTACATACAAGGCTTGTCTTGGGTGGCAGCAAGACAAATGCAACCCCAGACACCAGACAAATCTTAACTAGGTTCAGTCACATAGAACATGCAGGTTCTCTCAACACATCATTATCTCAAGGCTATGTCCCCGGGGCAGCCTCTGGCAGTGGGAAAAGCAAGTGGGGCCCACATTCCAAGGACAGGGAAGGGGATGAGGAGACTCCGATTGCTGGGGTGCAGCTCACGGGTCAACTGGCGGTCATGTCTTTTCAATGACATACCCCAACACTATCTACCCAAGATAAATGAAAACATATGTCCACACAAAAACTTAAATACAAATGTCATAAGCAGCATTATTCATAAAACCCAAAAAATATATGTTGGGGTCGGGGGCAGTGAGAACCAAATGTCCATCAATTCACCAACTGAGGAATGGATAAATAAAATATGGTATTACATACAATGGAATATTATTTAGCATTTTATTAAAAGGAATGACACTAATGCATGCTATAACATGGATGAACATTGAAAATATTATGCTGAGTGAATGAAGTCAGTCTTTGACTAGTGAGGAGGAAGAGCAAACATCTAGGGGGGAGATTCCATCTTCTTCCACTTGATGATTTATTCCCAAACCTCAGAGACATGATGCAAATTTGTGCCTTTACAAACTCTAAATTACTAGATGGTCCTCAGGATCCCTCTCAAATATCCAAAGCATCAAGTGTTACATCTGCAGGAGGTAGAAGCGCTAATAATGGCCCAGCTGAGACAGTGCTGCTCTGGAAACATTTTTCTCCCAAGAAATGCGGGACAAATGGCGTTCACACTTTAAACATACTCCCGTGGGCATACACAGTTGAGCACAATTGCTGCATCAGCCCACCTTCTAGGAAGTCTCCACCTCCCTAACCGCAGGGGTGGACACCCAAGTCAAATTTAGCCAATCATAATATGCCATGGCTATGGCCAGAGGGGTGGGCCCAGAGACAAGTTCATGGCCCAAACCAGTCAACGGGCTTTTTCTCTTGAGATTTTTTTTTTTTTTTTTTTGCTGGAGCTAGAAAGGGAAAACCTCACTTTCCTTTTCCGATCAGGGAGTTAAAAAGATATGACCCGTAACTGCTGGTAGCCATGTCTCCCTAGTACATGGAGAGGCCTGAAAGAAGAAAGCAGGTACCCAAACGAAAGTCGCACAGTCAACAACTATTTATTAAACACCTACTGTGTGCCACGAAGTGTTCCAGGAAGTAGGGATACATAAGGACAAGATGAGTAATACGAAGGACAGTCTTGGTGGTATCAAATCTCTGGGGTTCCTGAAGCTGATAGGATCCCTACTGCTGTGGCAGGAACTATCACTCTCCACTTCACAGCCTCTGACCCATCTCCAGGTCTAAGACAGCTACTCTGCTTCAAAGTCTTTTTCTGGCTAGGGAAGCACATTGGGCCCATATGCAAGGCAAGCCAAAACCCTATCATCAATCCCCAAATGATGGGGACCTGGAAGATGAATGCTGTAGTCTCCTCCTCTGACAGCTGAAATAATTGTCTCCCATTGCTGCCCAGCAGGATAGAGCCCAGCTGCCTACCAGCAACTTGCATGCCAATATGCCCCTTCTTGGCCTCCTCCTTTCTCTGTCTCACTTCTCCACTCCCTACAAATGTCCTGGGATCTCCTCCAAAATAAACTACATCCACTCAAGTCCTCATCTCAGGTTTGCTACGGTGGGAACCCAAACGAAGTTACCTTATCAGAAATGCCCTTCTAATCACTGAAAAACATACTCATTGCCTTGCAGAAGTCTTAACAAATACCGTAAACCCTGGGTTGTCCCATACAGCAGCACTAGTCACACTATTCTGAAGACTGAAAATGCATGTCATCCAAACTGAGATGTGTCGTAAGTGTAAAAAATACACAGTCGATTTCAAAGACAATACAAAAAATTGTTTAATGTCTCCTTAATGACTTTTTTCATGTATTACATATTGAAATGATAATGATATAGTTTTGAATGTAGGTGTGGTCCAGAGCCAATAGCCAAGAAAGAATTCTTGAGACGTCTTTGGTGCAAAAAGGTGATTTTATTTATTTTTTTTTAGGATTTTATTTATTCTTTTGAGACACAGAGATACAGAGAGAGAGACAGCATGGGCAGGGGGAGAAGCAGAGGGAGAGGGAGAAGCAGACTCCCCGCTGAGCAGGGAGCTAGACATGGGGCTCCATCCCAGGACCCCAGGATCATGACCCGAGCCGAAGGCAGACGCTTAACCATCTGAGCCACCCAGGTGCCCCAAAAAGGTGATTTTATTAAAGTACGGGGATGGGACCCATGGGAAGAAAGAGATCCACTGGAAGGGCACCTGGGGGGCTTAGTCGGTTAAGCATCATGATCCTGGGGTCCTGTGCAGTGGGGAGCCTGCTTCTCCCTCTCCTGCTCCCCCTGCTTGTGCTCTCACGCTCGCGCTCTCTCTGTCAAATAGAAAAATAAAATCTTAAAAAAAAAAAAGAGAGAGCTGCACTGGGGTTGTGAGGAGCAATTGATCATATACTATGGGGTTGGGGGAGGTAAGGAAAAAGGGAGGTGTCTAAAAGGACTTTCTTTTTTTTTTTTTTAAGATTTTATTTATTTGTTTGACAGAGAGAGACACAGCGAGAGAGGGAACACAAGCAGGGGGAGGAGGAGAGGGAGAAACAGGCTTCCCGCTGAGCAGGGAGCCCGATGCGGGGCTCGATTCCAGGACCCTGGGACCATGACCTGAGCTGAAGGCAGACGCTTAACGATTGAGCCACCCAGGTGCCCCTAAAAGGACTTTCATATGCTAAAGAAGACCCTCAGGATACTGAAGGCCTTGCTATTATCAAGCTGTTTGTTTTTCCTTCTAGCAAAACATTAACATTTTAATAGTTGGGGGTTTCCCGGAAGAATATCACACATATCCCACCCAGGAGGGGGTGGGGGGTGTCAGCTTGTGCTTTGTCCTCACCTAACTCCCTCATCAATACTATTTTGGACACACTGGTTTAAAAATATCTTGCTAATACTGATTTCAATTTCACTCATTGTTTTTACTTTGTAAAGTGACTACTACAAAACTTAAAATTACACACGTGGCTCACTGTGTATTTCTGTGCACAGCATTGTTGTAACCAATGGATAGGTTCTAATATCACTAATTTCTCTCCTCCTCAGAAAACAAATGAATAAGATTCATGCTATTACACAAATGACCTTGAAAGTGCTCTAATTTGTAAAATGAAGTCATCCTTAGGCTTCAGAACTTTTTTTTAAATTTTATTTATTTATTTGACACAGAGAGAGAGAGCACAAGCAGAGGGAAGGGCAGAGGGAGACGGAGAAGCAGACTCCCCACTGAGCAGGGAGCCCGATGCAGGGCTCGATCCCAGGACCCTGGCATCATGACCTGAGCCGAAGAAAGACACTTAACCCACTGAGCTACCCAGGCGCCCAGAATTTTCTTTTTCTTTTTTTCCCCAGAATTTTCTTAATAGTAATGAAATACTTGGGGCACCTGGGTGGCTCAGTGGGTTAAGTGTCTGCCTTTGGCTCAAGTCATGATCCCGGGACCCTGGGATCAAGCCCTGCATGGAAACCCACATCAAGGCCTGCATCCGGCTCCCTGCTGGGGGGGGGCGGGGGAGTCTGCTTCTCCCTCTGCCTCTCCCCTGCCCATGCTCTCTCTCTCTCTTTCACTCTCACTCTCTCAAATAAATAAATAAAATCTTTAAAAAAAATAGTAATAAAATACTTGTATCACTTCCCTTTGGATCTTAGTCATACCTACATTATGACACTATCGTAAAGAGCCACTAATGGAAACAATTAAAACAGCTCACAAAGCCTATTTGGGAGACCATTTTTTACTTGGTCATTCTTTAAGATATGATAATAATATTGGAAGCTCAAGTTATTTTGCTTTCAGTCTTTTGGAAAACCAATCCATTACTGAGATAAGTTGTCCAGAAACTGCTAAATTTGATAACGATGTCTCCAGAAAAAGATACACCTAAAAAGATGAAATCCCTACTTCCAGCAGGCTTGCAGTCTAGAAAAAGAATAGGTAAAAAGGAAAGTACAGCAAAATAATACAAATAATAGATATAGGGGCGCCTGGGTGACTCAGTCGGTTAAGCATCTGCTTTCGGCTCAGGTCATGATCTCAGGGTCTTGGGATCGAGCCCCCTCTCCCCCCCATGGGCTCCCTGCTCATCGAGAGTCTGCTTCTTCCTCTGTCCCTCCCCCTGCTCCTTCCCTCCTCCCCCTGCTCCTTCCCTCCGCCCCCTCACCTGTGCCCTCTTTCACTTGCTCTCTCTTTCAAATAAATAAATAAAATCTTTAAAAATAATAATAAATATAAATATACAAATATATCTGTTCTCACCTATCAAATTAGCAAAGATTTTTAAAAATGAAATATCCCATTTTGGGGCACCTGGGTGGCTCAGTTAAGCGTGGGACTCTTGGTTTTGGCTGGGGTCATGATTTTAGGGTCCTGAGATCTAGCCCCGCGTAGGTTCTGCACTCAGTGTGAGTCTGCTTGAGATTCTCATTCCCTCTGCCTCTGCCCCTCCCCCCTCAAAAAATAAATCTTTAAAATCAATCAATCAATCATCTATTATCAACCAATCATGAGTCACTTTTAAACAAATACTTTTTGCATTCCTACCATACAGCAGATTCCCTTCAAAGCACTGAGGGTCAAGTGGTAGGAAATAGAGAGTAAACAATCAGTAAGTAAGTACATGAATGAACAAGATAATTTCAGGTTTGATGAGGACTATGCAGGAAAATTGGCAGTGAAAGAGAGTGCTTGGAGATGGCTGGCGAGCGGATTTACTTTGGGCAGTTAGGAACACTGCTCAGAGGACAGACTTGAGCTGAAACATGAAAACCAAAGCGCCAGCCTTGTGCAAATCTGGGAGCAAAAAACCAAAAATCCAAAATTAAAAATCCATGGGTTTAGATAGTATAACATAGGGAGAGAGTGTAGCTTTAGAAAAAGATGAGAGAGAGAATTCTTCTTGGATCCTTAAGAGAGGGGAGGACACACAGCAAACCACCTCTCCCAAGAGTGGGGAGGCAGACAGGTGAATACTGGGTGCCCAGGCTCCCCTGGCCAGAAGGGGCAGGGAGACACCTGAACCCTAGCTTATGAACTGCTGGAGGCTCAGTGTGGACAAGTCTGAAAGTTAAGAAGTCCAGGGGGACCCAGTCATGGAGGGACCCCCACAAGATTGTGAGATTTACTTCGTTTTACCAGGTTCCTACAGTTCGTATCAGAGAGAAATCCCCTCGGGCTTCCTGCAGGGGGAAGGGAAAAGGAGCCATTTTTGAAATATACCAGAATGCTCATATCTTTTTTTTTTTTTTTAAAGATTTTATTTATTTATTTGACAGAGAGATAGAGAGAGAGCACAAGTAGGCAGAGAGGCAGGCAGAGGGAGAGGGAGAAGCAGACTCTCCACCGAGCAGGGAGCCTGACGCGGGGCTCGATCCCAGGACCCTGGGATCATGACCTGAGCCGAAGGCAGCCGCTTAACCGACTGAGCCACCCAGATGCACCCAGAATGCTCATATCTTAACAAGGCCTTGCCTCTAGAAGAAACAAAGATGAGAATTACATCCAACTTCCTAGGAACCACGCAAACAAAGAGAATGAAGTGAAAATGTGAAGTGCTGAGAAAAGACAAAGAACCAACCTGAAGTTCTGTACCCTGTGAAATGTTCTTTTAGGAGTGAAGGAGAAATAAAGACATTCTCAGACAAACAAAAATGGGGGGATTTTTTTTTTGCCAGCAGTCCTGCCTTGCAAAAAATGTTAAAAGACGTTCTTTCGAGAGAAGGAAAAAAATTGAGGTCAGAAACTCAGATCTACATAAAGGAAGAGCGAGGAAGGAGTAAGTAAAGGGACAGTTGTACAAGGGGAAGAGATAAATGGAACTGCGAGCTTTGCACAGATGACCACCATGGAAGCACACTGACAAAAGGCCTATTTTAAGAGTAGTGGTTAAAGCAACAGAGAAGTGGCGAGGGATTCTAGCAGAGAGGGTGTTAGCCATTTCTCCGCCTTCACGTCGCACTTGTGGTGATCACATGCTGTCTATCACCTCATCTATGGACTCAGGATCAGACAACTATTTGACTTGGATATTGATTCATTTTTACAGCACTCATGGCTAATACCTTTTATTGACTCAACTGTGGATTCTGCATTCCTAACGTTTGACTATGCCTAAGCTCTAGTGAGTAAGATGGGGGTTTTTTCTTTTTCTTTCTTTTTTTTTTTTCTTTTTTTTTTTACTTCCTACAGTGGATTTCACTAGATTCTTCCTGGTAATGGTTATTTTACCACTGACCACAGTCTGCAAGAAGGAGGAAATGAGATTAAGGTAGTGGTTTTGTATTAGAAGCAAGTGAAAAAGGACAGTTGGCCTTTTGTCCAAGGCTGCTAGTTTTGCTAAGAAAGCCTGGTATGTTACCTCTTCAGATAAGCTAGTTTATAAGGACACATTTAACTCATGTCAGGTATCTATGCAAAGTTCGGAATCAAACTATGTGGTACAGCTTGCTAGTACCCAGGAAGAGATGCCACTCTCTCTAAACTGAGACCAAATTCTGGACCAAAAGTTACTACATGTTTCATCAACTGGGATATACGTGTGCAATTTTTCATTTTTCAACAGCCAGACTACTTCAGTCTTTATTTGTCAATCAAAACAGCCAGGGAGACTCTTTCTAGCACCCAGCTGTGTGTGCTATAAGACCTCAACCTTTACTCTGCTACCCTAAAATCATTTTTCTTTTTCTTTTTTTTTTAAGATTTATTTATTTATTTATTTATTTGAGAGAGAGAGCACACATGAGCAGGAGAGGGAAAGGGAAAGAATCTCAAGCAGACTCCCTGCAGAGCGCAGAACTCAGTGTGGGGCTTGATCTCATGACCCTGAGACCATGACCTGAGCTGAAATCAAGAGTGGGATGCTTAACTGACTGAGCCCCCCAGGCGCCCCCTAAAACCACTTTTCTTATTTGAAATTTAGACTTTCATCCAGGAACTGAATATCAAACATTGCCATCCATCCCTGCCTACCAACTTGTTCAGTTTCTATAAAACAACCATTTCTGCACTATAAATACAACACTTGTTTGCAGATCCATTTGAGAGTTTTATTATATTTTCCTGCATTGTTTAAAATAAATAAATGGCAGATGGAGAAAATTAATATGCTAACATTAACTAGCAATAATGCAATTAAGGCAAAGATGGAGAGATCATGAAGTGGACCAAGGGAGGTGCCTCTTCAGTCTGGCTTTACATATTGGAAGTACGCTGGTTGAGCATATGTTAAATTCTGAAAGACGAGAATTTTTTTTTTTTAATCTTTGAAATACTTACAGCATCTTTATTCATAATTGCCCAACCTTGAAAGCCACCAAGATGTCCTTCAATAAGCTAATGGATAAACAAACCGTGGTACATCTGGACAATGGAATATTATTTGACACTGAAAAGAAATGAGCTACCAAGGCATGAAATGACATGGAGGAAACTTAAATGCATATTACTAAGTGAAGGAAGCCAATTTGCAAAGGCTACATACTGTATGGTTCTAATTATGTGACATTCTCAGAAGAGTAAAACTATGGAGACAGTAAAAAGATCAGTGGTTGGCAGGGGGTGTAGGTGGCGGGGGGAGGGATGAATAGGCGGAGCACAGTGAAAATGCTCCGTAGGATACCATAACGATGGAGACAATCATTACACAGTTGTCCAAACACATCCAAGGCACCAACACCAAGAGTGAACCCTAATGTAAACTTCAGACTTTGAGGGACCATGCTGTGTCAGTGTAGGTTCATCAGCTATAACACATGTACCACTCTAGGACAGGATGTTGATAGTGGGGAAGCTATGTATGTGTAAGGGGGGGGTGTATAGGAAATCTCTGTACCTTCCCCTCAAAAAAAGAAAGAAAAAGAAAAGAGCCTACAAAATACTGGTAAAATATTAGTGAAGATTAAATATCTAAAAGGTGAAGTAAAAATCTAAAAGATTAAATATCTAAAATATCAATCTCTTTAGATTGAGTATCTAAAAGGTAAAATATTAGTGAAGATTAAATATCTAAATTCCCTCTGTGCTCTCTCTCTCTCTCTCTCTGTGTCAAATAAATGATGAGGAGTAAGTGGGTTCATATTTGTAAATCACTTAAAATAATGCCTGCAACATTATAAGAACCATGTAAGTTTTTTATGTAAGTTGGATTAGAATAAATACATAAGTAATATATTTGTTATGTGGAAAAAATTGAAATGTATATTTCATACCCTCACAGATTTACACTGGTATTTGTGGAGTCACACCTTTGGGTTAAGGTTTTTAATATAATGTGAGCAACAAAAATGAAGTCCATTATGTTTCAATATTAAAACAAAAAAATGTTAGGGGCGCCTGGGTGGCTCAGATGGTTGAGCGTCTGCCTTTGGCTCAGGTCATGATCCCAGGGTCCTGGGATCGAGCTCTGCATCGGGCTCCCTGCTTGGCAGGGAACCTGCTTCTCCCTCTCTCTCTACTGTTCCCTCTTGCTCTATCAAATAAATAAATAAAATCTTTAAAAAAAAAAAAATGTTAATTTTAATGGGCATTTTTCTAAAATGTATTGCTGATGCCCTTCTATTCTTAAGGTATGCAAAACAGAATGACAAATGTTATTTTTTATTTATTTTTTAAAGATTTATTTCTTTATTTTAAAGAGTGGGGGTGAGGGGAAGAAGGGGGGAGAGAGAGAGAGTCCGCAAGCAGACTCCACACTGGAGCCCAACTGGGAACTCAATCTCAGGATCCTGAGATCATGACCTGAGCTGAAACCAAGAGTCTGACACTTAACCGATGGAGTCCCCCAGGTGCCCCCACAAATGTTATTATTTGGTATCATTACCAGCATATGTTATTATGCCATTTGGTAAGTACTTTTAAAGCCTAATGAAACACAGGTATAGGGTTTTATGGATTTACTTACATATATTTAATAAGTGCCATTTAACTCTTTAAAGTTGCATGTCTATTTTTCTTATATTTTATTTCTTCTCCCTTTTCTAATAATATTTCACTTTTCACTATTTTTAAGGTAAGACTTCCTAGGCTTTAAGTAAGGATCTGAGAATCTCTGCTAGGAATAATGATTAGTTTGGGCATATAATTGTGACTATTTATTTATTTATTTATGACAGAGAGCGAGAGGGAACACAAGCGGGGGGGGGGGTGGGAGAGGGAGAAGCAGGCTTCCTGCTGAGTGGGGAGCCCGATGTGGGGCTCCATCCCAGGACCCTGGGATCATGACCTGAGCCGACGCAGATGCTTAACTGGTTGAGCCACCCAGGAGCCCAATAAATAAAACTTAAAAAAAAGGAAAAGAAAAGAAAAGAAATAGCCTGAAGAATGACAGCTGGAAAAGTGAATGTCATCATGATGTGCTTTGGCTTACTAATAGCTTCATAAATGTTCCTAAACAATTTGTAAATGTTTCCTCTTCCTTAAATATGAACTATTTCAAGAATACTAAAAAATCCGCAAAATTTTACTTTAAAAATGTACACATATCCCAAGCAGATTATATAAAATGTTGACATTTGCCTAGATTTACTTAAGAATGTTTGTTAAAGAAGTAAGATGGGAACAAACCAAAAAAAACTAACAGAGAGAAGGCAAAGACTGAGCTCTGAGGCCCTCCAACATTTCCAGGCAGAGAACCCACCCAAGGAGACTCAGGCGGGCAAGAATGTGGTCACAGACCTGAGGAGAGTGTTTCTAGAATGAAAGGCTGGAACCCATGCTTTTGAGAGGCTAGTAAGTTGAAGACAGAGGAGTAATGATCAGATTCGGCCAGGTGGGGCTTTTTGGTAAATTAAAGCAGCATTTCAAAGAGAGGGAGATAGAAACCCTATAAAAATGTATTGAGAGAATGGCATGTGAAGGTGTGGAGACAGTGATTATACACAACTCCCTTGAGGAACTTTGCTGTGAGGAGGAACAGAAATGAAATGATTACAGGCGTGTAGCCCTTGAGAAGGTGGTCATCCACGACGCAGACTATTCTGCAGCCAGTCTTTTTTTTTTTTTTTTTTTTAAGATTTTATTCATTTATTTGACAGAGAGAGACATAGTCAGAGCAGGAACACAAGCAGGGGGAGTGGGAGAGGGAGAAGCAGGCTTCCCGCGGAGCAGGGAGCCCGATGTGGGACTCGATCTCGGGACTCCAGGATCATGACCTGAGCCGAACGCAGTCGCTTAACCAACTGAGCCACGCAGGCGACCAGCAAAGATGAGTTTATTTGGGACTAGCCGAAAGTTACAATCCAGCACAAGCAAGCTACAGCAAAACCACAGGCAAGTCCCCAAAACAAAGCAGAAGCCAGTCCTTTAGAGAGGAAAACAGGAAGTCGAGAAGGGCTGATACAAAGGAAAAGTCCATGGGATGCCTGGGTGGCTCAGTGGGTCAAGCTGCTGCCTTCGGGGTGCTGAAATCGAGTCCCGCACTGGGCTCCCTGCTCAGCGAGGAGCCTGCTTCTCCCTCTGCCTGCAGCTCCCCCTGCTTGTGCTCTGTCTCTCTCTCTGAGACAAATAAATAAATAAAATCTTAAAAAAAAAAAAAGGAGAAGTTCATTAGTGTGAACCGGGAGTTCCATTTAGAGTGGCTTCTGATTGGCTGAGCTGTGGCTGCCTCCCATTGGTTCGGCTGTTGCCAGGAGAGGAGGAAAGTCTTCCTTCCTCCTATAGGGGTAGTAAACTAGCATCCAGGTGCAAGGCGAGTCTCTTCCTGTCGGGTCTGCCATTGACAAGGAGTCAGAGGGCAAGGGCACTCCCAGGGCCAGCCTCCCAACTCCATTCTTTTTTTTTTTTTCTTAAAGATTTATTTATTTGACAGAGACACAGTGAGAGAGGGAACACAAGCAGGGGGAGTGGGAGAGGGAGAGGCAGGCTTCCCGTGGAGCAGGGAGCCTGATGTGGGGCTCGATCCCACGACCGTGGGATCATGATCTGAGCGGAAGGCAGACGCTTAACCGATTGAGCCACCCAGGCGCCCCACTACATTGCTTTTTTAAAAAAGTTCAACAGGGGCACCTGGGTGGCTCAGTCGTTAAGCGTCTGCCTTCCGCTCACGTCATGGTCCCAGGGTCCTGGGATGGAGCCCTGGGTCGGGCTCCCTGCTCGGTGGGAAGCCTGCTTCTCCCTCTCCCACTCCCCCTGTTTGTGTTCCTGCTCTCGCTGTGTCTCTCTCTGTCAAATAAATAAATAAAATCTTAAAAAAAAATAAAATAAAAATTAAAAGTTTGACAGGCAACAAAATACAAAACTTAAATTATTATACATAAAAACAGAAGAAGTAGTATAATTCCAAATTGTATGATGGTTCTAAACTAGGACTCTAGGTCTGAGAGTAGCCAACTGAAGTATTTATTGGCACTTATTCTGGCAGAGGAGAAAGGTTCTCCTTGTGAGGGCAAACCATAGTTACGCATGCCTCCTGGAAGTCTCTGTGTAAAGCAGCTGTGAAGGCAAAATAGTGAGTATTGCAAGAACACACTGAAGGAATTAACCAAGTCCATCTAGGAAGGAACAGTGCAGATATAAATATGAAACAGCTGCTGATGAACTTTTTGCAAAGAGCAGAATGTCTTAAAATGTCAAAGACGTCTTAAAACAATATTGTTATCTCAAAATAAGTGTTTGGAACTAAATATGTTATTGATAATACAGCCTGTAGGGTTGCAAATTCAGAGACCATGAATTTGGATAAGAATCCAAAGCCAGTTACTAGTTCAGATGAGGGGTGCCTGGGTGGCTCAGTCGGTTGAGCATCCAACTGATTTCAGCTCAGGTCATGATCTCATGGGCTGTGAGGTTGAGTTCTGAGTTGGGCTCTGCACTCAGCGTGGAGTTTGCTTAAGGTTTTAAGATTCTCTCTCCCCCTCTCTCTCTGTCCCTCCTCCTCTTCCCCACCCCTCCCCCCGCTTGCACACTCTCTCTCTCTCAAAATAAGTGAATAAAATATTAAAAAAAAAATAGTTCAGGGCACCTGGGTGGTTCAGTCAGTTAAGCATCTGCCTTCAGCTCAGGACCCTGGGATCAAGCCCTGAGTGGGGCTCCCTGATCAGCGGGGGGTCTGCTTCTCCCTCTCCCCCTGCTCATGCTCTATCTCTCTCTCTCAAATAAATAAATAAAATCTTTACAAATATTAGTTCAGATGAAAGAAGACTTTTGTGAATTCTGGACCTTCTTACCCTTCAGAAAAAGCAAGTGAAAAATTAATTTGTCCCAGGATCATGAGGAGGCTGTTTCCAAAAGGCCATAATCACAAGATTTCCCCCTTTCACAAGCACTTGGGAAATGCAGATAGAAGCACTGTCTTCCCACGAGAGAGAGGAAGAAACAACAGTGAGAAAAAAGTATACAGTCCTGGTCTGAACATCTTGGGGAAGTGGTCTTGTCAGATTTCATCTGCTTCAATTCTGGTAAATCTTTACTTTCAGGACACCAAAAGGTGTGCAGATCCAGTCGGGATTAGGTGCTTTTTTTTTTTTTAAAGATTTTATTTATTTATTCATGAGAGACAGAGAGAGAGAGAGAGAGGCAGAGGGAGAAGCAGGCTCCCAAGGAGCAGAGAGCTCAATGCCGGACTTAATCCCAGGACCCTGGGATCATGACCTCAGCTGAAGGCAGACACTTAACCATCTGAGCCACCAGGAGCCTAGGTGCTTTCTTTAGATGCATTATGTGAATTCAAGATTCTCTAACCTGGAGTTTGGCAGCGCAAGGGTTGGTTACCAGTTCCTGAAAAAGGGTTCTTCCAGGGAGGTTGAAGAGTCTCTCTGGAGGTATTTCTTCTAACAGATGAAATCTCCAGGCTGCAAGTTATGATGCTTAAGGTCATCTGTCTCCCAGGAGTGCCCTGTGAAGATGGCTCTCCCAAAGTACAGCTATTTTTAATAGAAGCAATTAGGCCTTTACACTAGTGAAATATATCTCCTTTATCAACGTTAAGTCAAAGGAAGCTGGGGCCAAGTATATTGGACATTCCATGGCTATCTCAGAGTTTATGAGTTCTCAAAGGGGTAGGTCTGAGAGTTTATGAGTTCCCAAGGGGGTAGGTCTGAGATTTAGAAGGACCAATGGCAATGGTTTAGGCCAACATATTTTGCAGCCTACAAACTTTGCCAATTGAGCCTTAATAGGGCCATTAGTGTGTTTGACTAACCCTGAGGACTGAAGATGATACGCACAATGTAAGTGGTGTAAAACCAGCCAAACAGCACAAACTTGTTGAAACTGTGACCAGTAAAATGGGTTCCCTGATTACTATGAAGTTTGAGAGGGATTCTTCAAGTAGGGGTAACCTTTTCTAACAGAAGAAGCATTGACCTGTCTGTAAGAGAAAGCTTTGGTCCAGTGAGAAAATATACAAACAATGAACTAAAACATATTTATCTATGAAAGGGGGAAGTTGTACGAAATCTAAATAGTTTGTATGGACAGTTCCCCCTGGATTATACTTTGACAGGTGGGACAGCAAGGTAGGCACTTTTTGTGACCTTATTAATATTTCCCCACCAACAGTGGTTCATGGATGCTAGCATTTTGCCAGTAGACCAATAGTTTAATGCATGTACAGTGGTAACTAGTGGTGGTTTTGAAATTTCTGGTGCGAACAGATTGTTATTTGGTCCAACCAGAGTTCTCTTTTTAGCAGGCCAACATTTGCCAGATTTCCAATATTGCTTTTCCCTCTCTGGGGCCAGTTGTTGGATATCTCACCAATTTTTCCAAAACTATCATTTGGGAGAACATCTCTTCAGACCATGACAGAGGTCTGGCTATTGATTTCCTTGAGAGCAGGGTTTTGGGCAGAAATATCAGTGAAATGGTTTCCTTTGGCCTCCAGGACGTTGAGTCTGGAATGCCCAGGGACCTTAATAACAACCAGAGCAGCCGGCAAAAGTGTGGCATCTAACATAAATTTTGGACACAGGAACCATTTTTAATGTTTTCCCCTCTGAGGTAAGAAAACCTCATTGTTTCTACAATATTCCAAAGTCATAATAAGCTACCTCAAGGGCATATCAACCATCTGTATAAATGTCCGCAGTTTCACCCTCAGCTAAGGTACGAACCTGAGTAAGGGCTCATCGTTCCACCTCTTGGGCTGAAGTAGGCAAATGTAGAGGTGGTGTTTGAATACCTTCAAAAGGAGTTGCAATAGCTTAGCCGTTACGGTATTTACCATTTTCATCCTTTTTTTTTTTTTTTTCTTTTTTGAGAGAGAGGGAGTGTGAGAGCTGGGGTGGGGGAAGGGCAGAAGGAGAGGAAGAATCTTAAGCAGACTCCACAGTGGGCGGCGAGCCTGACAGGGGACTCGATCTCATGACCCTGAGATCATGACCTGAGCCAAAATCAAGAGTTGGATACTTAACCAACTGAGCCACCCAGGTGCCCCTACCATTTTCATCCTTTAAATGGGAACCATCAGTAAGCCGTGAAAAATCTGTATTGAGTAAAGGAGTTTTCTATAAACTGTCACGGGGATTCAGAAGGTAACCTGTTAGCATGAGGGGGTTCACTTGGATCCAAATGTAGTCCTTATTCTGAGATCAGATGCCTTAAGTATTGAACCTGAGTTTGAGCAAACTGTAATTTTATGAAAACATTATGTCCTTTTAAGCCCAAAAGTTTTTTGAGTTTTTTTTTTAAGATTTTATTTATTTATTTGAGAGAGAGAGAACAAGCAAGGGGGGGTGGGCCAGAGAGAGGGAGAAGCAGACTCCCTCTTGAGCAGGGAGCCCCACTTGGGGCTGGATCCCAGGACCCCGGGATCATGACCTGACCCAAAGTCAGATGCTTAACCGACTGAGCCACCCAGTCACCCCAAGGCCAAAAGTTTTAACAGGTGGATGCTGTCTCCGGTGACAAGGTTTGAGAAGGGGAGCAGAGAAGCAAATCATCTACGTATTTTAACAACATAGATCCTGCCAAAAACCTTTTATCATCCCAATCAGCGTTTAAGGTGTATGAAAAGAAGGACTCTCTGAAACCCTAGGGTATTACTAGCCA